>NW_026534333.1:8080020-8158402 GCF_026225885.1 Hylaeus anthracinus | reverse complement strand
TCCATGAGATGGCGAGACCCGAACCTGTCCGAGGTGATCGGCTTCCTGAGCAATCCTAACAACATCATCAAGGCGAACGCTGCCGCCTATCTACAGCACCTCTGCTACATGGACGACCCGAATAAGCAGAAGACGCGCAGCCTAGGTGGCATACCACCGTTGGTGCAGTTGCTCGATCACGATAATCCCGACGTGTACAGGAATGCTTGCGGGGCATTAAGGAACTTGTCCTATGGCAGGCAGAACGACGAGAATAAGAGGGCCATAAAAAACGCCGGTGGAGTGCCAGCTTTGATCAATTTGTTACGTAGGACATCTGATGCGGATGTCAAGGAACTGGTCACCGGGGTGTTGTGGAATTTATCTTCTTGCGAGGTTAGTGCTTACCGTCGAATGTTAGTGCTTTGCTTGTAGCAAAATTGAATATATATTTCGTTGATATTCGTTGAGATATCGTTGAGCGCCCGTTAAGAAACCCAGTTACGTTACGCGGTAACGCGACTAACTTTTACAGGACCTGAAGACGTCCATCATCGACGATGGTGTAACGATGGTGGTGAATAACATAATCATACCGCACAGCGGTTGGGAGCCCAGCTCCGCCAGCGGTGAGACTTGCTGGTCGACGGTCTTCAGAAACGCGTCTGGTGTCCTGAGAAACGTTTCCAGTGCCGGAGAGTACGCGAGGAGAAAGTTACGCGAGTGCGAAGGACTCGTCGACGCGTTGCTATACGTTGTACGGTCAGCCATCGAGAAGTCCAACATCGGCAATAAAATTGTAGAGAATTGCGTATGCATCCTGAGAAACCTGAGCTACCGGTGTCAAGAGGTCGAGGACCCGAATTACGACAAGCATCCCATCCAATCCACGGTACAGAACAGGGTGGCAGCTCCGGCCAAAGGTGAGAACCGTTCGATTTGTCTTCGTTGCATTATGAGAATGAGAAAAGTGTACCTTTGCCATGATAACACACACGGGTTTCCTCAGTGGGCATGTGGTGACACGCATGCAGCCAAATTGTGTGCGCGGCGATAAGCAGTTTACCTTTCCCCGAGACGATGATAAGATAAAACAGGAAACGCGTACTTCCATTAACTCTAACAGGAGAGACACTTTTTAACGCGAACGGGTATACTTTCGAATCGTTATTCGCGTTAGAAAAATATGGTAACTGCCAAATTGATGCGACCATGGTTTCTTCATTTCGGAACGAGCCGTTTCGTTAGTCGATGCTAATTATTGTTGCCAAATGCAGGTTCAACGTTCAGTTTTAGAAATAATTCTACGGTTCAGGGGATAGAGTAAATTGAAACGAAAAGTATGAAGTACTTTAAAACGTAATTAATATTCGCTTGGCAGCCAACAGTATTTTTACAGTAATCGGTCGCATATTGACGATGTGTAATTAATACTTTCTTGAGTGTGAAATGTACAAAGTAGTAGTTAGAACTAGTAGATAGCCCCGTACACTTACAGTGTCTATTAAAAATGATTCTACACCTGTGTACACTTAACAATCGTTGCGATGCTTACGTTTGTCTGAAGTTGTTCATAACGCTTTAATATTTAATGAAAAAAATGTCTTTGCAGAACAATGACTCTCATAGCACACGATGATTCGCGAAGACTCGTTACACTGAATTTTCTCTTCCTTTTCGAAGTGTCTCAACCGACATCGATGTGTCCATTATGATTTCAACTTGTTTCATTTATCGTCGTATCTTGATTTGTTGTTTTGCCAGAGTAACGATTCTATCTTGTAAAATGATTCATTTCTAAACGTAAACCGGTTATGTAACATTTGGAAAAAGACCAAATAACATGAAAAGAAGTTATACCCTTCCTTGTTTAGCATGGATTAAAATGTGTTTAAATCTTTTTAGCGTACAGTTTATGTCAAGGTAAGACATTCTTGTAATTCCATCGCTAATTTAGTTTCTTTTTCTTTTGGAGAAATACGATTAGTCAGTGCATGCCTTGCTTTTCGACGGTTACTCATCAATTTTATCAACAACTTACCCACCGATAATTCTCTGATCGAAATCAACGTTTCGCTCCAATACCTACAACTACATATCATCGTCGTAAAACACGTTACAGCTCGTCACGCTCGTAATCATTGTTCTAATATTGGTTCTTTTGCTACGCTTCGATTTTTATCCGAACCAAACAGGGGAATGACTTGTTGCGTTACATTTTTGAACAAATAGAGAACGTTGATGGTTCTAATCGTTCCAACGATTCAAAGACGGAAAATTTAATCAAGGATATGTTTATGCTTCTGCAAGGCATTACTTTTAATTTTATTAGTGCAATTTGAATTTTTATCGTGCTCAAGTAGTGCATACTTTTTAGTTAATTTTGTATACGTCTGCTCAATTGGTTAGTATAATGTTGCGTGCATATAAAAGTAATGCGAATGATTCGAATATGGTCAGCTATTATACGAGAGGAAAATATTTCACGGACTGTATAAAAATCCAATGCTTTCATTGGTAGAGATACCTCGAATATTCCATTTCGTCTAAAACTACAATCATACTTATTTAATGGTAGCTCGTATCTTTAGTTTACTTTCAAATGCATGTCACAAGTTATTAAAAACTTGAAACTTCAAGCCAGGCTCGACCACTGCTCTTCGTGTTCGAGAACTATCGATCAACGTTGTATAACTTGTACAATGGTCCCTGGACTATGCGAACAAAATCTTGTTCCGAATTAATATTAGTTTCGCATCGTTGTGTCTTAGGTGAGAATTTGGGTTGCTTTGGCGGCAGTAAGAAGAAAAAAGATGGTCAACCAGTACAGAAGGAGACGACAGCGTCTCGTACGACCAGTCCCAGGACGGAACCAGTCAGAGGCATGGAGTTGCTCTGGCAACCAGAGGTGGTCCAGTCATATCTGAAACTCTTGCAGACTTGCTCAAATCCAGAAACGTTAGAAGCAGCTGCTGGAGCTCTTCAAAATTTGGCAGCTTGCTATTGGCAACCGAGCATTGAAATTCGCGCAGCTGTGAGAAAGGAGAAAGGACTTCCTATTTTGGTGGAATTACTACGAATGGAGGTGCGAAATTCGCGTTTAATAATCCGATTGGCAAAATTAAAGCCGACTCAAACAAATGATTAGGTGTAGATGGATTTAATATATTTGTTTTCCTGCTTTTTTTTTTACTTAGGTGGATCGCGTGGTTTGCGCCGTTGCGACAGCACTCAGGAACCTCGCGATCGACCAACGCAATAAAGAGTTGATAGGGAAGTACGCTATGCGAGATCTTATTCAGAAGTTACCTTCGGGGAATAACCAACACGATCAGGGGACCAGCGACGACACGATTGCCGCGGTTTTGGCCACTTTGAACGAGGTCATCAAAAAGAACGCCGAATTTTCACGGTCGTTGTTGGACGCCGGTGGCGTCGATAGACTAATGAACATAACCAGGCAACGCCAGAAGTATACACCTCGTGTTCTTAAATTCGCAGGTAAGGATACTGTTTATACGAGTTATGTCCTTTCATTAGAAAAATGGTTCACTCTCATGAACAGTATCGACCGATTGAAATCGAATCTGTTACTTTTTTTTTTATAGGACAAGTTCTATTCACAATGTGGCAGCATCAAGAACTGAGGGACGTTTACAAGAAGCACGGATGGAAGGAGCAAGATTTTGTCACGAAAACGGTGGCAGCACGAAACTCAGGGCCTAATTCACCCAATAACGCTAATAGGTAAGATTTATCAGCCAACGATCGAATAATTAACTTTGTTTTCTTACACGGTCCTTATTTTGCTTTAAGATCAGACAAAGTTTCATTTTCGTTGTTTTCGTTTTTGGACTCTGCAGTTGTTTCTTGCATACATGCGTTACACATCTTCACTTACACGTGCTCGATTTGGTTATTTGAGTTGAGCAGAGTCCATGTTTAGTTTGGAACATTTCGGCCCTACGTTGATCTTAGCTATGATTGCAGCACGTTGAATCGGCCGATGGCAAGTCAAGGAAGCACCAGATACGAGGACCGAACGATTCAGAGAGCGAATATGAATTCTAATAACGTTGGTCGGCCCACTATATATCAGTCTGTAAGTAACAACAACTAATGGTACTGTCGGTGAACACGGTTTTACGTAGCTTCTACTAGTAGAGTCGTGTACCATGTCTCTAACGATAAAGCGAAAGTATAAAGGTAGTTTTGCAAACTTGTGGAAAGGAGAAATTAGTAGAACACGGGTCCTGTTCAGAACGATCTTTCAACGACGCTTTGTTCGATTATTATATTTGTTTAGTTCTCAGTTACCACGATTTAATTTACAAATGGCTAACAAAGGAGCAAGTGTTTGGAAAGGTTTTAATATTCAACGAAAGTAAGGCTTAAACTACAGCGATTAAGTTGTAGAACGAGATTTTTTTTCAAATTAAGTCTTCCTCTTGTACGAGTGCAGGTACATTGTCGATTGCAATAGATTTAATATACGCGCAGTTTACACGACGAACGAGAATCTTTTTACTTTTTTCTCGTTCCAGATCGATCTTGTTGTTTTCTCGTTTTTGTTAATTTTTATATTATATATATCCGCGACAGAGATACTGGCATTTCCGTCTACGAAATGCTTCTGAGAATACTTAGAAAAGATATATCGTATATATGTATGTATGGAAGATATGTGAGGTCATAATAATTGTTATGACGCTATAATAATCTCGACACTTTATTTATAATATTTATCCGCTTGCACTAAATCAGACAGAACAGGAACACCATTATACAAGCATGTAACAAGTGAAAATTAATGGAAGTTGTAAGAGCATAGTTGTGATACAGAGAAGACAGTTACTTAACGAACATTATAAGTGTGTAAACTAAGTCAATTAACGAGTACCAATTATCACCGTGTTTTATGCTATGGAACAACAACATTTGCTAGTACAGTATTACCGTAGATCGTACGCGGTAAGCATAAAACAGTCCATGAAATTATCAAATGTCTAACAATTTTTACACAATAATCTACACTTATATAATGTGAACGAAGTAGAGACGCGTTGTTATCGGGTAACGGAGAGAATTTATGTCATGTACAAGGAGTACGTTACAGTGAGTCAATACAAGGCAACAATATCGTAGATTTCGCGTAGAAATACCGATTTATATAGATTGCCACAATACCGTTGTTGAGATGTATAATTTAGTTTAATCGACGCGTACGATGTAAATCTTCTCGATTATCCGATGGTCATGATTGTTTATCACGAAACTCGCAATATTCTTCGTTTCAACGAATTTTGGTATACATTCAGATTTTTATACATATAAGGCACGACAAACAAATTATACTGTAACAAGTGAAGACTTTGCTGCACACGCATGCGAACAAAACTTTTATTTCGTTCTCATTTGCAAAACAGTATAGTAATAATTGGTTTCGGTTAAACGAAAAGTTGCCGTGGTTACGATAAGATAGAGAAGTGTATCTTGCTTGGTTGACGATATTTCTCAGTAGAAGGATTTTTGTTTAAAGAACACGTTATTATTCATGCAATTTATTTACGACGTGCACGAGTCTATCTGTGGATTACATATACAAAAAGTTAAAGCGTCGGATTATTAACTTAGTGTTAAAGTGTGTCACGCATAATTCTATGATTATATAAGGAACTAGGTATTACAGGACCAAATATTTGACATTTTATATGATTGGGTAGCACATCTAGCCAAACGATTACCATCGTCAAAGTTTCAAACTTATCTCCTCGACGCGTTTGGTTACCTATTTGTAAACTATCCAACGCCGCAATCCATTTCCATTACAGGCATTCTGTTTCTTTTTTTTTTCAAATTCAGTCAGAGAACATGTAACAAAATGGCACGTAGATTTTTAGTTGGAAGAAGCGCACAAACTTTTCGCAAAAAGGCTGATGTTTGCTGCCTAATAGACGGTAATTAATACAATTAACGTAGGAGTAGCAATGGTGTATTCACTTGTTTGGCAAAATTCCATCGTAAGAATGTTTCTTGGAGGATATAGAGAGTTAGAGGACTTAATTTCGATTCGTTACCTAAGTGATCATAGTCTACGAAGTACAGTAAGGATAACGTTAAAGTAACGAGTGAAGCGTAATCTATAGCGTATTCGATTCCGATTCATATATAATTGTATGAGTTTAAATAAGCAGGGTAATTTATAAGCACAACAAGTCATCTCTCTATAGATCGACATAACGTGGCAGGTTCTTTGGCAAACGTAATTTTGAAATCGTTTAAACCGTGTCCGATGTTCGTTTGTACAATCGCAAAGCGAAAGCAACAGGAACGATACGCTAAGAAGAACTGCTAACGTCGAGAACAGTTGTTTTCGATATAAGTCTTTTTTTTTTTATACACTCTCGTTAAGCGACCTTTATTGTACGACATCAAACCTAGACGCACCACGAAGCATGATTTATAACGACACGTTGACTATTGCACGAACTTATTTATAATCTATTTATATCCAAATTAATCGAGCATAATAAAAGAGTATCTGACAGTACCTATTACACGATTGTTCGTTCTTCTTGCAACGAATGCCTCCGTTTCAATGTTGTACACGTCTCTTCCAATTGTCTTTAACCGATCTCCGTTTTCAGTCAGTTCTCCACATTCCTTAAGAAAGGGAGCGTTTCAAATTTCGAACGAAACGAATTCCATAAATGTAAACTATGAGCTAGGCCTTTCCCAATCTGTGTCTAATCCAACTAAACTGTGATGTTTGATCTTGCGTTGTTTATCCTTGAGAATGAAACGCAGCTGTACAACCTTAATTCCTTAAACGATAGAAGAAACCTAGCTGAGTCTTACTCAACTAATCAGCTAGATTCGGATCCGATCAATTCCCGATATACCAGTTGTCGCGCACTGAAAAACTTTGGTGAAGATTGGGAAACGCTATCCGCGCGCACTGCGACGGGAATTAAATCCAATTCGAAAAGAATGACAAAACGCCGGGCCCTATCCCCTGCACCCTACGGTACACAGCCCACCCCCCACGTGTCCAGGGCTCTAACTAACCGTTGGCTTGTGTGTGTTGCAGCAACCGAAACCCGGTGAGCCGCTCTACGCGCAAGTTAACTTGGAGAAGAAAAAGAAGCGGCAGTATGAGCTGGGGGTGGGCCAGGGTCAGGGTCAGGGTCCAATCGGGCCAGGAGTCGGCGGTGCGCCGACCGGCGGTCAGTGGGCGATCGACGGTGTCGGCGTTCCGGACGGTTCTGCCGCCACGGCGACGGTGAACGTGCCACCGAATTCAACCGCGGCCTCCGCCGGGGACTCTTGGGTATAACAGGGTCTGGTGCTTCGGCCTGGAGCCCAGGGTGCTCGAGTTAGCCTTCCCCCGAGGCTCTACGCCTAGAGTTGCTACCAGAAGATCTCGTATACGCCGTATACGACTGCTCGATGTCGCGCGAAAAGGAACAGATGGCGGAGTACGAGCTGTCCAATAGATAGTTTATCGCTCTCTTCGCGAACAGAGGTACCGTGCCCGAACACGGGGAGTCTTTTTCTTCGTTTTGTTCCTTTTCTGTACGTTGCGGCCGAACGGTCCACGTTGTTGGAAGAGTATATGCATAAGTTAGGATCGAACGTATGGACATACGGAGCCGTTCAACAGAGGGAAAAGGAAGACTGAAAAGGGTATACAGATGTTAGACGAAACTCGAAGCCTCTGAATCGTACGCGCTCGTCGACTTTCCAGGACTATTAACTGGAAAAACTCGCAAGCATTACGTGTAGAAGTTGCACTCCGCATCCCCGGTCACATTTCTTCGCGTATAGAAGGTGCAACCGACTTGTCCAACCACATCCGCAGCAGTAGTCGCACTAATGGCTCTAAACCTTTGTTGCACAATTCTAAATTATATATGTATACATTTAAATGTATATTTTAAGACGGTACTCGAGGCGGTGGTATCAGTAACCGTATAAAGTACTATTAATGATAAGTAGATGGTATTATTATTATTATTATTATTACTATTATTTTGATTATTATTATTATTATTATTAAAATATACAAATGAGGGCACTCTATGCCATTATAAATACAGGAGGGTATAAGTGCGTATATATATATACATATTACACGACACATATACATTGTATAACGCACGCGTAGGCATACCGATTGCTGCGTTACTGTATTATGTAAACTTCCGAGGCTGTGGGTGTGGCATATGCGAGAATGCCGAAATATTTGCAAGCTACGTTTTATTTTATTTTCATTTTCTGATTTCCAGTCGGTCGAGGAGAATGAAAGAAATATACGTACCGTATATGCGTGTGCGCGTGTTTTAGTCCGATCCGTGTGAGTGTGTTTCTTGTCTGCCCGCACGAAAAAAATTCTGTCCTTTCGTGACATTGTGGGATACGAGAAAAATACCCTCGTCTACGAGCGAGTTCGTCACTTTTAAAGTCAGCCGTTCTCGAGCGAATGCGATCAAAGACGGAAAAGAGGAATCAAAGATTTCCGAGATTCTCACCGTTGTGTTCCTCTTCGTTTTCCAAAGTATTATCAGAAAAGTGGAAACGCGAAGGCTGAGAACGCGACGCGATAAAATCTACAGACAAGGAGACAGAATAACGAAGTAAGTGATGTTTAAGTGTTATCGAATGTTTGACAGAAACGACATTATTGATAGCCGATATACATATTATATATATACATATATTATATAAAAAATATATATATATATATATACAAATGAATATATCCTTGTTCTATTTCTTAAATAATATGATTACGACAGTTGAATCGAGTGTGTTTGCGAATGATTTAGCCGGGAGAAAGTATAAACACCAATCGTGGACCGAAACGCGCTGAGATACCACACCTGCGTTTCTTCTTACAAAATTGAGAATTTTATATATATGAATAATTATATGCACGTCGCGATCGAAGAGGGATCGATCTCGTCGACTGGTTTTACACGAACATTTTGTATATACGCATCCTCGAGACGATCGAATTCAACATTTTATTTGTCATACGAGCGACGAGATCGACGCAGATTCGACAAGATAAGATAAACAAAATGGAAGTTGTAACGATCATCGACGTGCCTGTCGAAAAAGTTATTACCGTTACTTTATCTCGGGTATCGGTCATCTATCGAACCTTCCCGAAAGACTCGTACGATCGTTTCTGTTGTATATTACGACTTACAAAAAACAAAGTCTGTCGTAACATTGTTATTGACGCTGCGATAACAAGTCAAATTTTGTTAAATATCGAGTTGCGCGCATAGATGCAATCTATACGTGCAAGTTCGTTAAACGAAAAGATTTCTAGGAACGAAGAAAAAGCTGACTTATACCGATACGGTGTTTACCCTTTCGAGTACAGGGTCCAGTATCGCAAGATTTATCGCGAATCGTCGATACGACTGCTTCGTATCGCCTGATCGTGCAGATGCTCACCGTTGCAAGAGAAAGTACCGCTCGACGAGCGTTCATGAGCGTGAACGTGTGCGAGCTGCTGCAAATGTTTGTTGTCAGCATCGAGAAAACAAATAATCAATTATAATCGATACCGTGTCTCTGTAGGAGGATACGGTACGTTGTCGTATACCGTTGCTCTCCAGCTAGGATAAGATTTTCAGCAGAAGCAACTGTGCGTTATCTAGATATCATTCAGTGAGCCGATAACGGGCCACCATTTTACGCCTCTACGCGAATCGAGAGGCACCCTACGAGCTTACCGTATGGACTGCTAGCTGATCCCTTGCGCTCGTGATATAGCGTGATAATAGAGTGCCATGCGCGACGCGAACCTCTTAGAGAACTTTGGACCATTCCGCTCAACGTGACACGCACGGCTCCGAGATCTCCGGATCGACGGAGTCGCCACGATCGACACGAACGAACCGAGATTTTTATACCCGCTTTTTATCGTTTGCGCGTACCGACGTTTCTAATTTTCTACGAAGTTCAACGAGAAACGAGAGACGAGGACGCGACGAATGATTTTGTAAAACCGCGTTGTCGAGTGAAGGGCTTCGTAGAAACGAATTAAACGTATTCGAAAAGGGTGTAGGACGATTGAAGGCTTATCAGCGAGAACGAAATTTGATTCCATTTAGATTAGCGCGTTTATTTAAGGTGTCTCCTTCCGCGGATTTTGATGTTAATCATCGAGGATTCTATGTCATAGTTCCTAATATTCTTTTAAAACGAATCTTTTAGGAATTCGGGGTAGAGTAAACGACCAAGTTTTTTGTATTATTTTCTAACTTTTCCTAATCCCGTACAATTAACATTTTTGCAATTAAGAGTTTCTATAAATGTTGGTGTAGGCTAGGTTTGAAAACAATAGAATTTTTCCATCCTTTTCTACGGGTTTTCTAATCTCAGATTATTTCCAGTTTTGTAACTGACATCGATTCGATGAAATGCTACCGAAAACCATTCATAACCAAAGTCTATTCGTCACTTTTTTTTTTTATCGTTTCTTCGATACGTCTATCATCGACTAAATATTGAAGGTGAAATTACATGATTTTTTGTTCGGTGAAAATTTGCAATACATTCATAAAAAAATCCTTGCTACGCAGAGATGAAACCAGAGACTATGAAACAGCCGCTGGTTCGATAATCGAACTCTCGTCGCGCAACTCAGCCTACGATTCTCCTGAAAGGATGCAGACGTCGCGTCGGTTAATCTTTTTGGAACGGCGTCGCGTCTTACTAGCGATTTTTACACCGTTTTTTTACACGTTTCTCACTGGCCTAAGGAGTCGTATCCCGTTTACGAGCGGCGAACAACGATCGACGGCGATCGTGATCATTCGCGAACAGGGTGCGAGAAGGAAACTAGATAGTTTCGCGCGACCATTTCTACTTCTATCGATAACAACATTTTATAGTTTTCTAAAGTAACGAGAAAAGCATTATTAGATTGCAAAGTCGACGGTTCGATCCTTGATTTTAGGTACTTTATCTTCAAATTTAATTCACGGGAGATCCTTACGTAGGCTTATTTGAACGTGCAAACCGATCGGTATGCAAAGACTGACGCGTGTCGTCGAATTTAATTCCCGCACATCCGATCGGATATTCCGGGCTCACTCTTCATCGTCAAATCGATCATCGTCACAGACAAATCCAAGAAGACTGATATAGCGTTAAAGCCGAATGACTCTACCGGAACAGTCCATCATCCGAACTCCAAGAGCGAAACGAAACGGAATCGTCGAGCGGAAGAGGACCAGAAAAACACAAAACTGAGCAAGATAGCAAAAGAGGTAACGGCAACCCGCAAAGTACCACGCTCCTAAAAATGAATCCTCATCTCGAGGCAGATTTGCCAAATTTCATCGAAGAAGAAGAAGAAATCGACGGGTCGTGTCAGACGAACACGAGGAAACGAGGAAGGAAATAGAGAAAAACAAAGAGAAACCATGTAAAGTCAAGAAAGTTTCACGTATCACGTACAGATATACATACACGTATACACATACATACATACACATACAGACACGTGCATAATGAATAGAAAAGAAACGATAGGCTACAGTGCTGCATACGTATTTAAATTAAAGGAGCATTAAATAAGCATGGATGTGCATTTTAGATGTATTAGAGGAGTCTCACCACACATTTAGTATTAATTATAAAACGTTGTAGTCCGACGTGAGGGAGGGACAAGGGGAGGATTTACAGGAATTAAATTCGCCTGAGAATCCTTGAATCTGTTCGATGCGTTGTCCTTTTCTTCCCCAAAAAGTAGATTTCGCATTCTCGCGGGTTCTACGATCTCTGTTTAGATTAATTTTGCAACGATTCAGATATTCGAGGAATCTGGGCACTCTCGGCGGTGGCGCTATCTTACCAAATGGTTTCGCTTTTCCCGTCTTTTGGGGAAACAAATTTTTGTACTTTTCCACGGTAATCTCGAACGATTTTCTTCGAGGGCGACGTTGCAATCATTTATTCGATTTTAATCGCAATCTTGAACTCGAAAAGTTTTGTTCGAGCTTTTAAGAATATCTTTACAAGTAAATATGTATTCATATATTTTTCGATAATTTATCGAAGGACTCCCCTAGATCCCTACCCTTGAGAGAAATGCGACGGGGATTCTCATCGTCACGATCGTTTATCATCGTCATCGTCGTTTGTTTATTTAACTCGTACCGTGTTTTACGCAATCTATTGACGTCGCAATTACTAAAATGATGTAGGATAATATATATATATATATATAATTTTGTTAAGACGGGGGACGAAGAGCAAACATATTGTCATTATTTTATCGACGTCGTATTATTTATATCGAAGGAGTACCACGTATATGCAATGATTATTAACGATAAAGATCGACTAGTGTATTTCGAACCCGACTGACAACAATTAAAGAATTTAATTGCGCTGAACATAACGGCTAGTTTTTCTTCTCTTACTTTTCAACACTTTTGTATCCTGGACAAAAAGAAGAGAAAGCATCGATTTCCTGAAACTCTAAAGGTATTTACGATTATTACATTTTTTTAAACTTAAAAAGTGCTTACACTCAAAACATTGCTTTTATCTGGAGAATATTGTTATACGTTGCGAATAACCGAGAAGCTTGAAAATACGTTTGTCGATTGAAAAACCGTGTAGAAATTTGATCGACGACGACTCTACGCGGAATAATTGTTAATTAAAAGGCGGATTGCAGCGCGGATTGACAATTTGCAGTCGTAAAAGGAGAATCGGGCCCCTTCTGGTCGGCGAATCGAAACGAGCAACCCCTCTCTTTTCAACAATTGCTCTGGCGATTGTCTTGCGCGCGCGTAGCCAATATTTTGCGTAAACGAATAAATACGAAAAAAATGTTGCCAACGATATTTATCTGTTTTTTTTTTTTTCATATAAATTACAATGCTCGCTGAAAAATGATGGGAGATCGATTCGATTCAACGCGGGAAGGAAACGCGTTAAAGAAATGGGAACACGCGATAAAGGCTGGGGTTCGATGATTGTATTTTAACAAGAAAATCCTCATGCCTCAGCGAGCACCGGCACCTGCACACCGCGCGATAAGAAACCACCAACACATATTCACGCCGAGCGGGATCCACTCGAGCGCCAGTTCAATGTCGTTGCTTCTTTCAATCAGTGATCTCGTGAAATTAAAACTCGCTACAAACAAAAACATTGATCGTTCATCGCTGAAAGTAACGATTCGAGAAATTAAACCTAAGCGATACCTAAAGTAGAAATCATAGAAATCGTTCAATCGCTATTTAAATAAAAACCTCTATCTTTTCGGATATTTTTGCACAACGCATCGAAGCTTTCCGTTAAAATTTATTCGACATTTGAACAGATACGGTTTCAATCGCCAAAACGTCGGAACAAATTTTATTCGGATCAATCGGCAACCTAGATTCTTGTTCGTTTCACACCCCCGTGAACGAGCCACACCATCCCCACGCGCAACAGAGTCCTTTGGTTCTCTTGGTCCCCGCGAAGGATCCTCCCGCAGTTTATCGTCGACCAGCAAACCCAGTGGTAGTCTTAAAAGTCACAGGGCACCGTCGCGGTTTAAGCGGTAAATTGGCAAAACGATACGAGTCTCTCGAATTCTTAAAGAGAGTCACAAATTGCAAATTTATCTTCAGCAAAAGATACAAGTATATATATATATATATTACTTGGAATATTACCTCAGCGAGAACAGAAATTCATAAGCACGTATACCCCATGACGGACGTAAACAGCAATAAAATGTCCGCCGAGTCCTCCAGAAAGTCCTTGGAATTCGCGAAAAAGGAAATGCGTACGATAGTGGCCAAAATCGAAGAGAAGGGACTTACGAGTAGGACTTTGAAACTGTTCCACGCGCAGTCCTTGCTTAGGCCAAGTGGATCGAAAGTCCGCAGGAGACACCTGTGGATCTTGTTGATCCTCGCCTGGATTCTGGGCCAATTTTTGTGGAATTACGCGAGCGCTGCTCGTTACAACAAGGTGAGCATCGATCATTGAGCTACGATCTTATTTCAAGCCGCTTATCGAACGTAATTTTCAATTTCATTCTCACTTTCATTTTAGTTGTTTGTCCCGTTACTTTGATCGTAGAAACAGGTGGAAAAATTTAAACAGTTTACAAGTTTCATTATCTTTTTACGATCGAAGCAACGGAAAACATTTCCCGCTGTTTTTTCGAGTGTTAGAATCGATATTATCAACAGTGAAATATCGTTCAAGTGTCTGGCGGAGCTACCCTTGTTCACGCAGAAAATTTTCCGACCGGCGGAGGACTGCTCGATCTGTCGGGACGTTCAACAGGTTGACAGGATATCGAACGTGGTTCCTGGGAATTTCGAAGAACGGTACCGCTCGTCCAATTTGTCCAATGGCTCGACTACCGTATTTCCGGATATGTACCAGCAATTTCGCGCGTCGTTTTTACTCGATTTTCGTTTCGAATTTAAAAGATCGAATGTAATCTTAAATATGTAGCCGTACGACTGTAATGGAAACAAAAAGGTCAAGGAGTTCGTTAGTACTTTGTCAACATCTATCTAGGACGCGTTAAGAATCTTGTTCAACTCTACCTTGCTTTCGCACCGAAACTGTATATTTATTCGTGCCTTTATTCTTTTTTTTTAACGCTGTGCTAATCATACGAATATTTGTATTTGTTTATTTCTGTCGGAAATTAGTTACGCGTACTCTGGGAGACCAGTAGTGATCACCGACGCAATGACAAACTGGACAGCTCCGAAGGTGTTTTCCTTCTCGTTCTTCAAGTCGTTGTACGACGGTGAGGACGCAAATTGTCAGTTTTTTCCGTACAAAACTGAATTCAAGAGTCTTCAAGATGTTTTCGACATGGACGCCAATCGGTCTTTGCTCGAAAATGGAACGAAGCCGTGGTACGTGGGCTGGTAAGAGCGAACAACTTGTTAATATAAAATAATACATCGCTATCCTCAAAGAAAATTCCGGAAGTTGAACGGTGCCCGTGAACAGCACAGTTTCAGGGCTTCGATTACGGTATTAAAGCTCGCACGTATGCGCACAATCCTGCTAACGAGCTTAAACGCGCACTCTGTATCAGTCTATATTCATCGTACGAGACAATTACCTAGAAACCCGCATCCGAGCCAATCAACGTAGGTATATTGCCTTCGTTCCACATTTCTGATTTCTCCTTTCATTAAAATCGGCACGGGAACCTTGATCCAGCCTCTACGATAAACTCTCCAAGTTTAACTACTCGTGCGATTAAAAATTGGAAAACTGACGACAGATTTAATTCTTGAAGGAGCAACTGTGACGAGAAAGCCGGCAACGTGCTCAGACAACATTACCGAAGACCCTATTTCCTGCCCCCGACTGCGGAGAGCGAGAAGACCGACTGGATTTTCATGGGAAGCCATGGCTACGGAGCTCCCATGCATGTGAGTCCTCTTTCTTTCTGATCGTTTCGAAAAAGTCGCTGAAATGAACGTTTCCAGGTGGACGACGTGGAGCATCCGTCGTGGCAGGCGCAGATAAAGGGCGAGAAATTGTGGATCTTGGAGCCGCCGCGAGAATGCCATTACATTTGCGATAAGCTGGAGATTGTGGTGCGTCCCGGTGAAATAAGTAAGCATATCTTGCAACGTTATTATTGAAAGTCTATCGATTACATGTCGCGTAATCCAGTTTCTCCATCTATCGATCGAATTTTTGTCCAATCGAACAGTCGTTCTGGACACCAATCGCTGGTATCACCAAACGGAGATCGTTTCAGAGGAGATGAGCATCACCATCGGCGCGGAATACGATTGAAGGAAGAAGATCGATACAACTCGAATGTAATGTCTTGCATGTATCGTTAGCAAATTGTGTTTTACGAGTTCTAGCGTCTCTCGTGTGTTACACGAATTACATGTTTACGCATAAATGTTAACGTTTATCGTACGTATTGTAAAACCCACGTTCGTCGATCAAACTCGAAAGTTGGAAACGATAACGTCACCAGGAGAATTCGCGATCTCCCGCGCCTTACCATGGTCTCTCTCCACGACAACACCGAAACGTTCCGATCCTCTGGAGCGGTTGATCGATTTTCTCGATCAGGACGGTCGTGCACGCGCCAGGTAACATATGATCGCGCGCACACGCGTGGATCACCAGTCCGTGGAGGGGAACCCCCGCGGCAGGGACCACCTGCCGCCAGGTGCGACTTCACCGGACATCTGCACGAGGGGCCCGTGCCGTACCGTTTCCTTTTCACTATCCACCATTCCCGCGATTAACCTCGTCGTGCTCCACTCGTCCAACCCCCTCCCCGGGTATTACGAGAACGTTTCATGTCTGTCCGAGGCTCCGTTCATTACTCGAGTACTAGGCATTAAATGTCGGAAGAGCGTAGGTTTTTACCGCAATAGAAAGCGCAATTTACGTTTCTTTTATTCCGAATCGTTCGTGGTTAAATATTAGTCAACTCAACCGCGAGAACTCGGACCGGTTGAGTATCGAAATTGAATTGTTCAACGATCCAACGAGGAAGAGGGAAGCTGAAAACGACCGGCGTAAATGGCGACTCTGCGATGGACTCGACGGCCACTCGAAAATGTCTGGAGACAGTGGAGATCGTTCCTCTCGGGGGATGGCTCATCGAAGGAGGCCAGAGGGCTTCCTGTCTCAACCTAATTACATTCCACGCGATGCATGCCGGGGGGAGGAGAAGCAGGGTGGACGCAACAAAATCTCGTTAATTCATAAAAATTCTCCGTCTGTTTCGCGACGGTCTTTTTACCCGCGCGAAATTAAAATCCCCGCGCAGTCGAATAGGATCGATGCCGGAGGAATTGCACCGGGGATTCCGTCGATCGTTCCATCGTTCTCTCTCTTCGCAAGTGGAAGAAATTATCGAATGAACGCAGAGCCGGGAAAAATGTCTCGACGCATCGACCGACGCGTTATTCGTTCATGAATGACGCCGGGGCTTCGGTTAGCGGGACGCCATTCAAACCTAGATGACGTCACGCTATTCCGTGTCCCTGAATATTCGATCCCGAAGAATGCAGAAAAATCTTGGAAACTGGATGACGTAGATCATTTTAGAAGAGAATAGTATATAGTTTTTGGCGAAAAGCAAAAGGAAAAATCGTCTGCACGCGATCTCCCTCGCGTGGGCCTTTGAGATCTCAACGATCGCTCGTTTTCCCGCGGTGGCGATTGCTCGAGGTTTGCGGCACAGTTTCGGAGAATATTTTCAATGGCGGTCGATGCGATACGGCGCGGCAACGCGCGCGATGACCACCGACCGATGCCTATAATGGCTCGTGTACGTGTATCTAAACGTACTGGCGCGTGTCCACCCCGTTCGCACTCCCTCCGGTTCGGTATCTCTCTCACCCTGTTTGCGGCCATTTACACATTTCGCGTAGGTGCATATGGTTTCCCTGTTCTCATCTCGCTTCCTCGTGGATGGCAACACCTACGCGCGCGTTCTTGGCGCTTCTCTCTCGCTCTCTGCGTACTCAGCCCTTCCGTCTCTCCCCTCGTTTCATATACTTGCGGTTACACATGCCTCGTCGGTATGCGTCGACATCCCTCTCTGTTTCACTTTCAACAGACATATACATATATGTAGTTACATATACGTGCAGGGTTTCACGCAGGCGCGTCAAAGTTGTCCTAACGTCTTTGTAACTCTGTATCAATTTTTGTCTTTCCTTGTATCCACCTCGACCGAACTTGACTCTCTCTTTTGCGCTCTATCCTCTCTTATTTTGGGCTTGTTGTTTTCACACGTTTTGTCGATTCCTTCCCACCATTCCGAATCGGGGTTTCTTTTTCTCTTCGCGTGAGTCGTATTAGTTTCGAAAGTGGATCGTCGTTTAATTTCCCTTCTATTTCTTAACGGGTTCTCGGTAGATGGATTTTACTTTCACCTGTTCCCTTTACTTTGCCACCCTTCGTTTTCTCCGCCGCTCCGTTTCCTCCTTTCGTATTTGCGCGGAAAATCAGCGTCTAGCTGGTTATTATTAGTCACCCCCCGTTCGGTGGGAATATATGTATACGAGCCTTCGCCCACGTTCCTAATCTCGTGTCCCTTCCAGGGTGCTTCTCCATTAGTTATACGAACTGTCCTATCTATCGTTATTTGCGTGATATATTAAAGTTTTTATTCGTTCTCTTTGAAACCGTACGTATAAATTACACGTGAACGCTCGCCCTTTATTTTCGTTGAAGCTACTCCGTTTCTTTTCTCGTACGAGTAAATACCACGTTTACGCCAACTTCAACTTTGTTACGATTATTACGCAAAGTCCGCGCAAATGATCTCTCGTCTCTGTTTCTAGCGAGACGCAAACTCCAAGTCCGCGTTCACCCTCCTGTGCTGGTGGTTCCTCGTTTCCGTGTTTATGGCAACACGCGTTTACGTGCTCGGACTGACCGCTCCTCCTCTTCACCCTCTCGGTCACCGCGGGCTCTCCGGCTTGGCCCGTTCGCGTGTAACCACACACGCTTCGTACATAGAGGTTTCTCGGTGTTCGTGCTCCGCTATGTACGCCCTCGGTACATACATATCGGTCGCGCTATCGATTATTTTACCCATGTGGAACTTTCCCCTATTCCCTGTTCGCCCCACTCGGCGTCGCGACGCCCGGTATAGAACGCGATATCGACGTTACATCGCTCGCACACCCCTCCGTGGCCTCCCCACTCTCGTCATCCACGAACTAACCTCAGGATCGTCGAAATCGGGCGTCGCGATGCCCTTCCCCTCGAATAGACCTCAATTTCGATGTTCCTCGCTGCCATCGACGACTTCCGCCACCATCCAAATTTCTTTCTTTTCCATCAGAAATTTGCTAAGCGAAAGGAAATCGATCGAGCGATCCAAGCTTGGAATCGATCGACCTTCCGGATGAAAGACGATCGTTGTGCCCTGATGGCGACGATTCGAGTCGCGTCAGGGATGAAATACGTTTGGATTAGACGCAAAGCCGGCCTGAGTTCGAGCTAGATTATGGATCGCGATTAGCTGGATTAATTCTCTCGGATATACTTCAAATTGTCTACGCAAATTATCTTTTTACAATCTCGAGAGTTGGTCGATCTTTTCGACGAGAGTCTATCGTATTCGATTTGACATAATTCGGATCGCGCTAACTATACGTTAAACCTGCAGCAGATCTGCATTTGATCCAGATTAAACGTGGTTTGCTTTAGATTAAGTTAGGATTGAGACTACGCGGACGACGTAAATTTATTCTACGCTGACTGCCGTGATCGTTTAAAAACATTTTAGTACGAGGTAGGTATGCGTTAGTATAGTTACTCCGGGTTAAGAGGTCTTTTTGCTTTAGCGCCCCGAAAAAATAGGTCATCTTTCGGACTTTTTCAAAGAAAAAGTATAAGCTGGATCATCCTCGTATTTAGCACGCGCTTCCGACGATTATCGAACAAGGTTTTATCATTTTTATAGCATGCGTTTAAACAAAAAAAGAAAATTGTTTTTTTCTAAAAATCGTCTGTCTGTTTCGAGGGGAATCGAGTAGAGATTCGCGAAATGCAGGGGTTTTGTCTCTGTCGGTTCGTCGGGGCGCGACGCGTTTTTATTTCTTCTTGCTCGCCTTCGCCGGCCGGTGTATACACCCGATATCGATTTTATTTCCTTGCGAGCACCAATGGATTCCGTCCAGGGAACGTCGCGTGGTTCTTCTCTTATCTAAAACTATTTCTTTATTCGCTGTTACAGACAATTACACCTCGTGCATACGCAAGAGAGAAAAGAAATAAAATAAAATAGAAAGGAGAAATTACCGAGCATGAAATCGAAAAGAGAAGAAAGAAACGTGGATAGCGCGTACGAAGAAAACGATCAATTAATTCACCTATTCCAGGTTCGTCGCACCTGCGCGAGACGCGATCGCGATCGTTGAATTCGTCGATTCGGGCACGCGTACGATTCGCTGTGCCGAGAACAGAGATGATCAAAAATTGATTCGAGGTAACACGTGAAACCAACGTATTTAAGTAAGTTTCCTTGAGAATTTCTTCGAGCAGGGTACCAAAAGTGGACGGGTAGGTCCTGAGCCACCCCTCGTTGCTTTCCGCGCGTCCAGCCTCCTCCGCCCCGCGTGGCCCTTTCCATGCGACCCCTGCGTATCGAGTTGGTTACAGATCCCCGTGGCAAGATCTCCAACCCTCTGAATTCCCTACTCCGAGCCCCGTCCTTTCCCCGCTGGCCCCAGGAGCAGCCACGAAGAACGAGGCACCTAGGTACTCGCGAAGCACGCAATAGTCGCGTTCGCGATTTGCGCAACTTCGCGGTCGCTTCGTCTTCGTCGCTCGAACGTCTGTGGGAGCGCGCGAGCTCGCGGCTGACTCTCTCGCTCTTTTTGTTACTCGAGAGATGGTAGAACGCGCGATTCGGAAAGATGCGAAACCAACGCGACTAGAAAAATAATCGAAACGCGAGAATCGTTTGGAAAGTCGGTTCCTAAATACGACGTTCGCAGCTTCTCCGCGGGGTGCTGTCCGCTCGAGGAGAGAAAGGGTGGCAATCCGCGAAGAGAGAGAGGGACAAAGTCTCTAAGGGTGCGCGCACGCGTGCGCGTGAATGCGCACGAGCATCCAACGAGCCGGGGATCGCGAGTCGAAGAGGATCGCCTCCGCGTTTCGCGTGGTGGAATCGTGTTAGAATCGCGATAGAATCGATTATTCGTGCAGTCAGTGAACGGGGAGAATCGACCAGCCTAGTCTCGACCCGCGAGATCGATCGGCGACGCGCGTCGACGCCCGAGAGCTCCGTTCCAGTCGTCGTTCCCCATTGATTACGCTATCGACGCCTACCCTGGCGACCCCCGTCGATTGACGCCGCTTCGACCCATCGCCTCGACTCGATCGCGCAGGGGTTCGAGCTACTCGATTGGGGAAGATCCCCGGGAGGACATCTTGGAACTGGCCCCTCCCCGCCTCTCCCTCCTCTACGCTCCCCATGCGGACGGGGATGCGCGTTTCGATCGTGGAATTGCGTCGAACCGGAGGCTCGAGCGCGTCTCGCCTCGCAAACGCTTCGGGACACGTGGAGGAACGCTGATCGATTCCGCGCTGCGAGAGTACTTCTCGCGTACCACCTTCGATTGCGTATTGATCCTCCGAATTCGGCTCGTAGCGCCGACCGCGCGCGGCCTGGGAATCTTCTGGAAACCGTTTCGCGGTCGTGGCACGTAACTGGAGTACCGTTCCACCGAAATCCAGAAAACAGCTTGTTTCGAGACACGGTAGGTGTGAAACTCGACGAAGCTCGTTAAAACAGAGATGGAAAAATCGAGAAAGATTCTGCGAGGGTTCGTTTCGAGAAGAAAACTAGACGGAGCTGGTAAAAAAGCGAGATAAAAAAAGAAAGCAAGGAAACGATAGCTGAGAGTATCTCGACGAGAAGTTGGTCGCAACGCAACACGTTTAACCAAGATCGAAAGAAGAACACTCGATAATCGGATCGAGCCAAGAAATCGGTCGCGTAGGCTCGCGCATGGTGGTCGTCGGTCGAGGATAGGTCTCCGTTGGAGCGCTGGATAGGATAGGAGTCGATGTTTATGCTCGAAGTATTGGCGCATCGAGCAACGTTGGTCACGAGGTATCGGAAAATCGATAGAAGGCTGTACTGACGCCAGAGTGGTGGAGGCGTCGGTGACGGGTGTGTGGTGGTGGTAGCGACGGCGTCGACGGCGCGCACGTAGCGGTCCCTCGCAACACACGATGACGAAAATGCCCTCGCTGGTGACTTAGACTCCTCGACGAGGGGTGGCTCCGGACGCGAAGATTCGCGCGCGCGGACCCGACGAGTCTGGGCTGCGAACGAGGCGACACGGGACAACGAACAAACGAACGACGATCGAGATAGTCGGAAATCGTCTCGACGATACGCGGTCGCGTTCAGTTCGCATCGGTTTGACGGAATATACGCGTCGGTCTCGTTCTCGAGCAAAGGGGTTAATATTTCACGTGGATCGTCGTATCGTTGACGGCTGTTCGGAAAGGACCAAGAATCGCGCAGGTACGGCTGCCGGTGGTAAAACCGCGGTGACGTGGTAAACGGGGGATGTCGCGGTGTCGGTTTTAACGAAAGACGCGACCATAGACAGTGAAAAAAACGAAGAGTGCGAGAGGGGGAAAGACACGCGCGAGTGAAACGAACCCGCGAAAGGAAGGAGGATAACGCGAGTCGCACCTGGACCCGGAGGAATCGTAGTTAGAGCGTAGCACGCGTCGGAGGGTGTCGCGTACGAACGAGGAACGAGCACGTTGGTGGTAGGGTGGACCAGGTGGTGACGGTGGCAGTAGTGGTGGTGGTGGTGGTGGTGGTCCTGGTGTTGGTGGTGGTGGTGAGGTGGTTGTTGTCGGTGGTAGTGGGCCGTGCGGCATGTCGACCGAGGGGTAAGGGACAGAGTGAAACGGAACGGAAGGGTCGAAGAAGAGGAACGAAGAACGAGAGAGACGTCCCCCTTCTCTCCGGTCGTCGGCTCTTACTCTTTTCCGCCTGTGGTTTCTCTTTCTCTCCCTGTCTCTCGACACGAACCAACGTATTCACTCGAGCGCGGTGTGTGCGTTCTCACTCTCTCCGCGTATGTCATGGGCGCACGGTGGTCGCCGCCGCTGTGGTACCGGATCTCTATGCCGATCCGACGTGCTGGATGTGGCGGAGCAATAGCGACAACAACGTCGTCGTCTGAGTTGACAGGAACGGTAGCACCACCGGAACCGGCGGTGTCCTCGTCCACGAGAGACGTCCTCGGTCGCGATCACGGTGTTCTGATTCATTCGAGGTTGCCGGACACGAGGAGACGGTGGTGGTTCTCCGCGTTCTCGTCTTGGTCGTCGTCGTCGTCGTCGTCGTCGTCGTCGTCGTTGTTGTTGTTTCCCTGGTTGCGGCGCGACGCGCATCGCGACTGGTTCGCTCAGTGACGAGACCAAACGATCGACAATCGACAGTGACAGAAACCAGGTGGGAAGGGATAAAGGTTATAGTGTTCGCGAGATAAACGCGTATCGTGTTCGGTGCGCGCGTAATATAGTGCGTCGAGTCTAGAGAACAAACGGCGACTGGTGCCCGTCGCAGAGGAATATCGACGGTAAAAAAGAGTCGCGGACGGAGTGCGCGCGATCTAGCAAAGAAACGGTGTGTGCACGCGGTGTGTCCGAGCACGGGAGAGCGAGTGCGCGGCCACCCGAACTAGATGTGCGTAAATGGAAGGTATAGGGGACGTAGCCGATCATCAATCGCATAGCGAGCAATTACTGGACTCGGTCGATTCCCCGGCGGCGGTTTCTACGCATGGCCGGGGAACCGGTGGGGGTGGTTCGAATGGGAACTGTGCAGGTGGAGGAGGAAGCGGTGGAGGAGGAGGAGGTGGTAGCAACAGCGGTGGTAGAGGAACGGTGGTCGGTGGGGGTAGGCATCACCATCATCACCACCACCACCACCAACCCCACCATCACCAGCAGCAACAACAACAACAACAACAACAACAACAACACCATCACCATTCTCAACAGCAACAGCATCAAACTCATCATCATCACCACCACCATCCTCAACATCATCATCATCATCATCATCAACAGCAGCAGCAACACCAACATCAACATCAACAACACCACCAGCACCAACAGCACGAGCTCGGCGTCGACGGAGCGGGTGGAAGAAACCCCGGTGGAAGTGGAAACGGCAGTGGTGGTGGTGGTGGTAACGGAGAGGGTATGTCATCCTCCGCCTCGCAAAGTCCCGACATCGCGTGCGCGAACTTGCCGCTGGAACTACTGGCGGCTGGCGCGCTCGGCGTCAAGGAGGAGCGAGAGCTCACCGCCGCGGAGGATCTGTCGTCGTCCCAGGAGCCACCGAGTAACAGTATCGTCGGCGGTGGTAGTAGCGGTGGTGGCGGCGGCGGTGGCGGCGGCGGAGGCGGTGGTGGTGGTGGTGGTGGTGGCGGCGGCGGTGGCGGTGGTAGCAGCAGCACGAGCAGCAGCAGCAGCAGCAGCAGCAGCAGTGGCGGCAGCGGCGGAGGTGCCGTCGGTGGCGCCGGTGGTGGCAACGGAAACGGCGGTGGCGGTGGCGGTGGTGGCGGCGGCGGTGGTGGAGGTGGTGGTGGTAGACAGAACGCGAGGGAGTCCCTGTCGGTGATCGTGCCACCTCAGGACGTGGACGTGGACTCGCGTGACGCCGACTCGGAGCTCCTCAGTCCGGGCAAGCTAACGCCGACGTCGGGGATAAGCGTCTCGGTCGCGAGTATGATCGACGCGACGGACTTCAGGGCGATGCAGCCGGAGCCGACCTATCAGACGCTGACCTCGGTCGCGGAAAGGATGTCGCCGCCCGGCTTCAGTCCTGGTTCCTCTTACGCGACCCTGACGCCGTTACAGCCGTTACCGCCGATCTCGACGATGAGCGACAAGTTTGTATACAGTGCACACGCGGCTGGCGGCGTTACCGGTAGTTTCGCGGTGATGCAAAACAACGGCCTCGGGAACATCGGCCTCGGGATGGGTAGCTCGCCGTACGCGTACGACAAATTGCCCTCGATGGGCATGTCGCCGCCGCACAATTACGCCTCGCCGGGCGCGGGCCTTCAGCCGAGTCCTCTGTCACCGCAGAGCGCCTACAGTCAGAGCGGACTCAATTCGCCGCACAAGTCCGCCAGTCCTCACTACGATCCGGCCTTTTTGCCGAGGTTGCAGCAGAGTCCGGCGGCCCTTAGTCCTTCCTCGCCGCCGGCTGTTTCGGCGACGGCCAGTTTCGCGCCTTCGCATCATTCCCCGCCCACGCATTCCGTGCCGGCTGCATCGCCGCCTCCCATGCAGACGCAGCTGCAGCAACAACAGCAACAGCAGCAGCAGCAACAACAACAACAGCAACAACAGCAGCAGCAGCAACAGTCGATGCCGCAGCAAACGATCGCGCACACGCAGCACGTGCAGCACACCTCGGTCGTGATGAAGACGGTGTCGTCGGCAGGGAACGGAGCCGGCGAGGTCGAGGAGATCAACACCAAAGAACTGGCACAGAGGATCAGCGCCGAGTTGAAGAGATACAGCATACCGCAGGCGATATTCGCACAGAGGGTTCTCTGCCGTAGTCAGGGTACCCTCAGCGATCTGCTCCGCAACCCGAAGCCCTGGTCCAAGCTCAAGAGCGGCCGAGAGACCTTTCGACGGATGTGGAAGTGGCTACAGGAGCCCGAGTTTCAAAGAATGTCGGCCTTGCGGCTAGCAGGTTAGTGCTCCATCGTGTCTCCCACGATAATAACCGTCTCGTTCCTCTTCTCACCTTTACTTTACTTCGCTAACTGATACATCACGCGTATAATCACCTTCGATTTCGGTTGCCGTACGGCGTATCGTTGTCGATCGCTCGATTCGGACATCGAAACGATTCTCGCGTCTTTCCTTTGCTTTTATCTACGATGCCATCGTTTTGGACCGCGAACGCGTTACTAACCGCGATCTTATCCTCGGATTCTATCGCTCCACGTCAAAGTCGCTCTTTGCTCCAACTTTTCCGTGCCATCTTAGATCTGTTTGTCGACTCTTCGATTAAACACGCTAATCGCTATACGTTATATCCGCGCGTCGTCGAGAACTCTGCTCTCCCCGTAACGCGATTCGCGACTATTACCGAGATCCTCGAGTTCCTCCTGAAATCGCTGAAAAAATTGGCGCCATCTCCGATTCCGTTGGCATCGAGTCCCTCCGGATTCGAGGAAAGCAACGTTCTCGTCGAAAGCAAAGTCGTGCCAGGATGGAATCCGTTCGGTCGGAAAGGAAAATCCTCGAGGAAAATTCCGAGAAAGACGGTGCGAAAACGACGTAGCAGGGCCTCTGTTTTGGGGCAGGGTCGACGAAATCGGACGAGCGCGTGCACGCGCGTAAGAGACGCGGGCGGAAGCGCACACGTGGCACCCACGTGGAGAGGCGTTCCCTTCCATATCATTCAGAGATAGACGCGCGGAATAACACTTTTCGAATTCAACATCCTTTGCCCCGGCACAACAGCGCGTACAGTTTATTGATCGTGGTCACGCGGTGTTCGCGGCTAGGCGCAGACGCGACCTCGACGACGCCATGTTCGCCATGCCGCCGCCACGCTGTCGTCATCCCCTCCCGCTTAGGGTTTTACCCTGTCCATCCGAGAACATGTTATCCGGCCTGCGCGAATTCGCGCCTGACAGCCGCACAGACTCATGCTGCGTGGACTGCAACGGACTCGATCATGCGACGAACTTCGCGATACCGTTTCGAAAAAATACACTCGATTTTGCGTAAGATCGTACCTATAGACTTGGAGTTTTCTTCTTTCGTATTTCAACGGTCGAGATGTTCTCTGTCTTTGCAGGATAGCCTATGTATTCTCGATCATCTACGGAGCTTTAATTTCTGTCCGTCTTTGATTTCGTACTTTGTTCTCAATCCAAAAGCTTTGATTATCGGCATTCGAGTCTCTATCGTCGTACGATTTAAATTCACGCGGTAAGAAGGTCGGGTAAGATTGGGCAGATGTCGAAAGGGGGTAGAAATAAGAAAAGCAAACTCGCGTTTAGGGAGAACAAACATTTCTACCAAACACCGGTACTTCCCCCTCCGTCGGTAGCTCCGGCGTTTCTTTTGTACGCTGGCAAAAGAGTAAAGATAATGTCGAGGAGGGGTGGTAACTATTCTGTAACCAGTCGGAGCTGTCTCGTTCTCCGTCGCTCTCCTCGGATGCTCGCGAGGGTCGCGGAAAGGCTGGGGAGGGGGGATACCGAAGAAAAGGTGACGGTAGTGGTAAAAGGGTTCGTCGAGGGAGACAATGCTGCGAAAAGAAGGGTTCGATCCAGTGCCCTTCAGATTGGAGTCCCGCTATTGTTTCCCACGTTTCTTTCTCGCTCGTTCCGAAGTGTCGTCTCATTAAAACACGTTCGAAAGCGTCGTGGCTAACACAGGTGAGTCGCTTAACTTCCAGCGACTACTTTTATTCAAAAACCGCCCTTAGTTTGTTGGAAGGATAAAACGAAACAAATCATCGGACGTCGGATGCCGTTTCAAAATTTCAAATTATCTCGTTTCTCCCAAAATCCTTCGGAAATCATTCGTCGACGAATCTTTGAACGTGAATTTTCCGGGAAAAGGAACTTTTCCGTTCAGGCTTACGGAATCATCGCGACGCGAGGTCTAAGAATGCATTCGACTGAAACGACCGTTGCATACGGCAGCTCGTAAATGATTCAGAGTCGAGATCGATGGGAAAGCGGTGCTAACTCCGGTCGCGCTGTATCTCGAGTTTGTACGTTCACGATAATGGACACACGGTGTACAGTAATAGTCGTATCGATCGAACGGCAACTCTGACCAAAGAAAACACGGTTCGCGTTGTACGGTGTCTTTTACGAATGAAACATGGAAAAGAGAGAAACGTCTGTTCGCGGAGGCGATAGACTTTCGATGAAGGACACGTTCAAACTTTTTCAAACGAAAGCTCAAGACGCGAATAAACACGATTGAATGTTAAATAATCGAATAGGTGACGAATGTATCTTCACCTTCGAAAGTGGAGCGACGAATTCACCGCTGCTCGGTAACGAGAGAATGAAAATTTCGTCGAATTAACATTTACGCGAAGCAACAGAAACGAGCTCCTCGAATCTTTATACCGAACGTTTAATTCGTTTAAATTGCGAGGGTGCATTCAATTCTCTTGCAATTTTTCCTCATTCTTCCTCCACCGTCATCGGTCTCCTCGCAGATCACAGAAACGTCATCGATGACCTCGTTACCGTTCAACCCGTAACCTCGGAGGGACTCTTTTTCCGTCGGATAAAGCCAGTCTCTAGTTTGATTTCGTCCAAGTGCGTTCGGGGAAAATAGAACAAGTCATCCAACGATTCGTGAAAATAAGTTAAATAAGATCTTTTATTAACCTGTGATCCGTTCGACTAAACCTTTGAATTTTTGTCGAGCTCCGCAGGTACCGAGCATTAGTGAAATTTATCTCTCGCGTATCTCGCAGAGTATTCCTTATCACGAAACTTGAAGCTTTTCCTCTTTCGATTATCTCTATTTGTAATCGTCGTGGCTCGCGTTTCACGTTCAGGTCGCATCAAAGAAATTACAGATGCGACCGACAGCTGGCTGCGAAAGGTGTCTTCCGCAGTCCCGAAACGCGAGGAATAAGGGAACAGTGGAGAAGAAGAAGCGCGTAACGGACGAGGACGATGTCTGGAATGACGTCACGGCCCCTCGTGGTACCCACATCATCCATCCGCGTTACAAAAAAATTCAAGAGGTTGCGTTCGCAATCGGCGACTCGTTTCGAGGACGCGTCCTCGTGTTTGCAAAGTTCCAGCGCTTCCTGAGGATCACCTTCTTGCCCTCCCCTCATTCCCCTACCCACTGTCCCACGTGATCTGCATCGCAAACTAGAAGGATCTTGGGCTTGTTTTTGCTCTTTTTTTGTAACCTCGATTTCGTTGCTTCCGGTGATAGGTTGGTAGTTTCGAGTAAAACAGATCGCGATCAGCCAAAGGGTTGCATAAATATTAACGGGAACGTTTGTTTTTTAACAATCGACATCGACTTTGAACGTTCGTAGGCGTTTAAAAATTCTGTCCAGCGTATTCATCGGTAGCGAGCAACGCTCGCAACAGTTGAAGTTTTCCTTTGACGTTGAAAGTTTCCTTCGAGCCGGTGCGTCGTTCCTCGAGGCGCGTTTCCTCGGATCCTCTCGCCGTGGACGATAAAGAGCAATCGATGCGGGCTTTTATGCGAGAGAACGACCACGAGGACGCGTACCGTGGTGACCGCCGCGGTTTCCGGGCCGTAGTCACAGGACAATTATTTTCAACGTGCTAGCTCCCCTGTTCGAGGCAACATTCCTTTTTTCCAAGTATAGAATGCCCCCTCTGCGCATGACGCGAGTGCTGTTATTAATAACAATCGGAGACAGCCACGAGTTAAGGGAATAAGCGGTGTCGCAGCTCCGGGGCTCGTCCTTCGAGGAATTTCTAAGTTTTTCGAACGTTTAAGTCAATTTTGACAAATTCTTCGAATAATCATGGTACAGTCCTTCTCGAAATTAGTATCGCGAGGGTTAATTCCAGCTTTGCCGATTCGCTCGACGACGACCCATCGCTCAGGGGTTGTCGAGACTCGTTCGAAAGAAACCTGATTTTCCCCGGAAACTTTTGCTCGAGGAACACGATGGACGTGAGAACGCGGCGAGCCGGTGTTGGTTTCCAGCCGGTTGTCACAGCACGCGCCGAAACGCGACACCGCGTCGAGGAGACCTTACATGCGTCGCGTTTGCACGATTCGCACACGCACACGCGCATGCACGCTGACGCACGGGTTACGAATTCCGCGCGTCTTGGATTGCCAATCGGCGCCTGTTTCCACGGGACGTCCTGTCGGCTTCACCGATTCCGTTTCGAACCACTTCCGTGGCGAGTATCGATACTATCGGCTCGTCTCCGCGGTAACTAGTATTTTCCTTGGCGTTGCGGGAAAAGTAAGACAAAACGACACTTGGCATCGTAGAATCGTGAACGATGCGAATTTGTTGCCTACGTTCGTCGATAGGATTAAAACGTTGATCGAAAGCGTTCGAAATCGTTCGATCCGAGGCAGTCCCGTTTCGCACGATCGATAATCGATCTCCCCCTGGGAAAATCAATTTTTTCGACGATCCGAGACACGTGCCAGATCCGTTCGACATAGGGAAGTTTGGTTTCTGTGACTCGCCATCGTCGAGAAAAGGCTATTCGGTAAATAGTACCGAATGGCTGGAGGCGAAGAGGGGATCAAGGTGCAGATGTCGCATCAACGAACACCTTTCGTGGAACAGCTGTTGCGCCACACCGTCGACCTAGGAAAATCGTGACCTTCGGCTCTCCCGTGCTCCCCTTTCACGTTTCTACGGATTATAAAATCCAACGGGACGCCACCTCCTCGTAGGAATAAAACTTGAATCGTCTTCTCGGAACTCTGGGAAAGTCCTGAGTAGATTGTCTGATAGTCTCGCCTTTACCAGACGATGACGCAACGTTCGAGAGGTTCCGTAGTTTCTGAAACGTTCCTCTCCGCGATTGTCGCTTCGATTTGCAATGAAACGAGAAAACGAAGATGAAGGGATGGGAATTAGGGCGGAGTCGGAGAGCTTTTTTACTTCTCTCTCGAACGGAAAAAAGATCGAAGAACCGAAGCAGAGAATTTCAGAGTTCGCACCTAGACCTTTTCGCCAAACTCCGCTGGATTGTTTATTTTTACGCAAAGAAATAATTTTTCTTTTGTTTTCGCCAACGAGAATATTAGCGTTTTATCGTGTAAGAAACGGAAAAAAGAAAGGGAATCGATCGTATTTTTTTTGAACGCATCGTGTCGCGATTGCTAAAGTAGTCGTCGAGCGCAGCCTGTTCGTCTCGAATTAAACTTCGGTCAGGTCGTTGATAAACGAAAGGTGACACTGGTATGTTTTACAGTAAGCCTACTCTCTCTTCGAACGACGCTTCGTGTGGCTCGGTAAACGTTCGCAAGAACCCGTCCGCGTACGATGAAAAGGAATCTTCGCGGACACCGGTCGTTCCTCGATCGTTTTCTTCGTATCGCGATAGTCGTGACTTTCGCGGAGGTTGTCGCGTCTAGGAACATTTTTAACGACATAAGCGTCATATGTGCCGCGTCGTCGGTCGGAAGGGTAGGAAGGAAAGGGAAGGGTTTTACGTAAAAGCAAACGTTGCGAGTCGTCGAGGTGCTCCTTGGTAGGAGCGTTTCGACAAGAAGAAAAAGCTGTTAACTTCGTTACAGAACTGACCCGACATTAGCATGCAATGTACGTTAGAAATTCTATACGATCCTGCACCGGTGGCTTATAGCGCGAACGTTTTGCGTCAGTAAACGTATATTTGTTAGGCCGTAGGCTTAATCTTTCCCAGCGAAGCGATGAACAAAACTCGGAAGCGTTTTCTAACGTTAACATCGCACCTAACAAACCGCCCTAAAAAGAATACAAAAGAATTCTAAAAATTGTTCACCCAATTCCCTCCCTCTGTTTGTAAAACCAGAAAGGAATAGCGAAAACTGTTTCGCGGAAAATTCAAAGTTTATCGTGGAGTTTTCATAAAAAAGAGAGGGAAAGGGAAAGAGAGTGGAAGAGTAGAAGACAGAGGAGAAAAAGGACAAATATTTCCGGAAAGTTTCCCGATGAGTTCTCTCCCTGAAACTGCTTTCCAGCAGGTCTGACTCATCCTCCACGTCATGCATGCGATATACGTCTACGTACACCGCACGGAACACGTATTACAACGCAAAGTCTCTCTTTCTCTCCCTCTCTCGCTTTCTACCCTCTTTTCCATCGCGTAGACGTGGTAACAGGGTTCTCAGTGGGAACCGGCTTACCGTTACGAGGCATACATGTCAGTCTGCTACTGTTACGTACGTGACTCGCGTATGTACGGGCTGGTACCGATCGGAAAGGGGATGATTCTTCGCGGGGAAAAAAAAGAACCTCGAGCCGTTCCTCAACCCTTTGCTCACCGATTCGTTCTTTTTTCATTTCACGTTCGATCGTTTCGAAATTTATCACGCTTCGTCTGGTAGCTTCGGACGCGAATCGAAACATTCAATCGTCGATGAATCCTCGGTGGACAAAGTTTCGACTCTCCTTTGTCAAACGATGTCTTAGAACGTTTCGAATACAACGGGAATATTCGAAACGTCGATAAACGTGTTTACATCTGAAGGAAGACTTTGGATCCCGACTCGATTCGTCGTAGTTCGTGTTGCGTAATATTTCTTCCGACTCCGATTTTTGTACTCCGATTAACGTATTCTTACAGTCTTCGCGATATCGATGTTACGAATCGAACGTTTCTAACGTTTTGGGAAGTTTTGATCGAGTAGATAAATTTTCCGTGAATAATAAGACCAGATTTTTCAATCTATGGTTTCTCTCGAGCTTCTCTCTTAAAGGGTCGAACGCTCTTTGCTCCTCTAACGCGGTGGTCGAGCTTTGGAATAATTTACAACTTTACATAATCGTTTTAACCGAATATCCAAACGATTATTCAAAGCCGGCACGGGAAATTATTCGAAACGTTCGTCGAAAACGCAGAGGGAGATGACAGGGAGGGTACATTTCAATTCAGTCGATATCGCGGGGTCGAGCAGAAGTACTTTACAAACCGCTCGTTCTTGGAATAGACGTTCGCAAACTATTTCCGGAAATTTTTCGTACAAAGATCATTCGAAATACCCATGAATTTCCATTTTCCGTCAAGTTCTTTCCTTTTTCTATACACTCCTTAACTTTGAGCTTATTTGTTTCGAAACGATATTCCCGCATTCCTTTACGTTTATTTAAAAATCTCCTCGTACGATTCTTGGCTAACGACACACTTGAATCTTTTCGAATCACCATCGCCGATATTATTTACGTAATTTACACCACCAAGTTTATCCGAGCGTGTAAACACACCAGTAATAGCGTCTGCTTCCATTTTTCCAGAAGAGCCTCCATGATTTGCAGAACAGGTACATATTAATTCGGTAACGACAAAGATACGAAAGGAATCCTAGTTCCTATTAGCTTTCCCGGTTTGCTGCTTGGCCTGGCAAACTGTATATTTTTTTTTGTTTCTAGACCTAACTGCGTCGCTTACCGATGCAACGAATCGTATTCATTTTGATATGCATTCGTTAAAGTGTGTCGAAAAAGAATCGTATCTCGGTTATTTCGTCAAGGTTCCACGATGGAATCAAATGGAAACTGTTCTCAAAGGATTGCACTTTACGAGACGAGAATGATAAAAATCGATTTTTCGCACCTATCATAGCAGTCTTGCCCCGTAAGTCGCAAAAAGCATCCCTCGGTTGCTGGATTTGAGCGAAAGGATATACGAAAATTTTGTCAACGTCTAGAGGTGATCGTTCGAAAGCGTCGTTCGACGAACGAACAAATGCCGGGTTCTTCGAAATATCCACAATCGAATCTCTCGGTCTCTCGTCCCGAAATGGTCATTCGTCGCCCGCCTCCGCCCCCCGCCCCCGTCATCGGCCGAAGACGATCGTCGACCGGAAGTCTACACGGAAGATCGCAGAGGAGCGGACCTCGAGGAGACCACGTCCACTCCACGCGCCTCCTTTCGAGGCGTCGAGAGAGCGGGAAATCGATAGTCTCGCGATGTCCTCGCAGAGTCGCAAACGGCCTTAAAACGCGCTGTTCGAGTCTCGACCAGCCAAACGGATAGACAAAGACACGCACCTCCGCGGACGGTTTCAATTCGATTCGAAACAATTTTCACGATCGCTTCGCACTTGCGATTTGCGTCCCGCGATCGAGAATGGTTTCGTTCCGCGTTTCTTTCACTCGGAAATGGGCAAAATTCTTATCCGGATAGAAACTGGCACGTGCAAATTAAATTACAAATGACATTGTACAATAAAATAATTCGCCGCGAACGAAGCAAAGTTGTAACGATCTAGCTATTCGGAGTTGTTTTCGTTATCTATTATTCGAATCAAATTTTGCCCATCTCTGGTTTCAGTTGGTCGCGATAACGTTCCGTCCCGTCTCCTTTTCCCATCGCTTCGCCCGATCCTTCGCGTACTTTAATTTCTGTCTTTTCTTTCGTTTCAACCGTCTACCCTTCTTTCGCTTCTGTTTTTCCTTTGGGTCTTTTTTTTTTCAGCGTAGATTTTGTTGACGGTTCTAGCGAGGCAGCGTCTTCGACGGCGAGTTTGAATCTGACATTTTCCGCGTTAATCGCGATCGATCGTGAGCGAAGAGGAGGCTGCGGAAACGACGTCGACACGATACTTTTTTTTTGGCGTTTGCGCTACGTTTTGTAGCGGAAAAAGAATCATTTTTTGATCGTTTCAAGATTCGTATCGTCGTTTGCCATGCCTGGATATTGCCAGATTTCGACGGCGAATGCTCGAACGTGTACGGTCACTCTTTCAGAGACGTTGCGTCATCTGTGAAACTGGTAATCTTACTTTATCGCGCAGTTTAGAATCGATCGATCTCGTAAAGGCCCGAAGACGCTGTCGATCGTCGTCGATCGAACGGTTTAGTTTGTGTATCTATAAGTTGTGAGTACCTTTTAAGTGAACACGTGTGACATACCCCTGCTTTGTGTTTTATGATTTCTTTCTCGGGGCACGTTTACTCCACTTTTTACCGATTTTGTTCAATTTGTTCGTACCTGAACGGGGAAACGGAGAACGAAGTCACGTAACACGCGCCACGATTCATTTCTGAAACGATAGAGATAGAATTGAAACGATGATTTTCGTCGCCGACCTTCCTTTCCCAGACGCTGGATAATTCGGCACCGATTCGTTCGCGTCTCATTAGTCCTGGAAACGTGACTTTTTCTTCTCTTTGTTCACAATTTCTGGCGGACGAACATAATTTCGGGTAAACGAACGAGAACAAATTCGAGAACCGAAAGTAACGTTTCCATCGTAAAGTGAACACGATACCGTGATTAAACGCTCGAGGGAAAAGGGAAAGGAAGCCGACGAAAATCGGAACGCGAGCCGGAAAAACGCGAAAGAAATTATAAGCGAGGGTATTCCGCGCTATGACGGATCGCCGCCATTGAAAACTGATTTGAAGTTTAAACGCAAGGTGTGTGTCTATCGGTTTGGTTTTAGCCCTGAGCAACTGCTCTGAGAGCGGAGGCGAGCCGGAAGCCATGCTGGATATCCACCACCCAGGAACCGGTCTCGAGACTCACCATCAACAGTTTCACAACTCATATGGTAATATCAAAATACATCACTTTAATATTTTACTTAAATTACACGAGCGTCTTCCTCCGCGCTGGAGACAAAGTAAAGAGAAAAAAAACAACAACGGAATAAGTATGCAAATTATCCCTAGCGTTTCCCTTCGCCGTCGCGAACAAGATATTTAAATTGTATCGGAGTCTCCCTCCGAGTCGGGATGAATAAAGATAAAAAAAAAAAATACTATTTAAACTATTCGGATGTCTCGGCGCGTTAAACTCGCGAGCCTTCGATCGCGTTGTTTTTACCGTCGATTTGTCCAACTGTCGTCTTTCTCTGGCGAGAAGGAAGATATCGCGATCCTTTCGATTAAGTACCGTCCCTTAGAACATTCGCGAACATTTCCCTTAGCAATTTTTTAACGAGTCTCTGGTAGAAGTTATAGAATGAAATAAATAACCCGATCGCCTATCGCCTATCGTAGTCGTTAGATATTACATCGGATTTGTCCTTCTTAGCTTCCTTTAACGAGCCCCAAGGGCGGAAGAACGCTCGTGCCCTTGATCCGGCCACTTCGAACCCTTCTAGATTCTAGACGATCGTTCGATCGTTCCGGAAGTCCGTTTGATCGGCCGTCTCCTCGATTAATCGGAGACCATCGACCCGTCCGTTTCACGAGCAAATTAATCGCGGATAGGCTCGATGTTTTTGGGGAACCAAGGCATATCGTTCTCACACTGTTTATTTCGTTTTTAGTTTGCAACATTTCTGATAGCTCTCGTTCGGTTCGTCGGTTACTCGATCTCGATCGAGAAACTATATAGGATAATACTACGGAACGCGATTTCCACGTTTGCCCGCGGACAGAGGGGTACCTAAGTTACTCTCAGGGGCTGTAGCGGTGTTTGTAGCTACAGTACAGGTTTAATAACCCCGAGGTAGCCGAGCTAGAAGGAGGCCAGCGGGCCCCAATAGATGAGAAGTAAGAGATACCGCAAACAGTATTAAAATAATCCAGGAGTCATGTAAGACGATGATAAAAAGAATGGAAATAAGCTAATAATAAGTAAGCAGTAGTGCAATAACTTTGTATAATAAGTTACGCACTTTAAATAAACGAACGAACGAACGGTACCTAAGTAGAGTATAGGCCCTACCGTAATTCGTTTCTTGCGATTCTATCGTATCCGGTGATGGTAAAAATAAAATAAAAATGAAATATAAAGAAAGCCACTCGAAATTGAAATAAGTCTCGGAATGATTTTCCGGAAGAGTCTCGGGACAAAAAAGAGCTTTCTCGTTGAAAACGCGCCCTCCGACGCGATTCGAACTTTCATTTTTCCCCGGCGTTCTCGTCGTCCTAATAGAAAACGACATAGAATGGCGGTGGGGCGGTGGGGCGGTGGGGCGGTGGGGCGGGAGGATGGAATAAAATCAGTCGGCCGGATACGGAGCTCAAAAAATCCTACCCTCCCCGGCGCAATTCGCGGAAGAAGCCCGAAAGCTCGTTCGATTCGCGGAGGGACGCAAGAAAGCCCAGACCGAATGAAAGTCTAACGTGCTCTACTGCTCTCCCACGCTGGCGAAGTTTAATTAGGTGCGCCGCGACGCTGTGCCCGAGCCGTGTATACGCGAGCCGATACACCACGGATTGCCAGGACTGTATCGAGGGAAATGGACGCAAGTAAAGAGGGTAGCGGCGGGTGGGCACGGATACGCCGTCGGAAGGGGATGGCTTGGCTTAAAAGGACTCGATCGGCGGGGGTGGCACTTCGTGGCACACGCACGCACCCGTACACGTACACTATCGGCCAAAAAGTTACAGCGACGACAACCGAAACTCGTCTTGACCTCCGCTCGATCGCTTCTCGTCGACGAATCGTTCTTTAGTCTCCTTCGAGGGGATTGTTAAGGTTCCGGATAGACTTCGTGGTACGACAAAGAGAGTTTTTCGCGTTTCCTGGAATCGCGAGTGTTACTACGAGTGACAACGAGCAATTTGCGGGCTGAGTAGAAAGCTCCTCGGAGTAGTTTGGGATTCTTCGCTGCTACCCCTTTAATTCGATAACGTACGAATCGCTCCCCCCTGAATTCCTCGAACGCGTGAACAAATTCGAACGAACAGTCGCTTACACTTTTCACATCATCCTTTACGTACATCTCTTGATCTTTTAATGCCAGAAGCTTATCGTCTTTTACTTATCATGGATGTTGCCAAAAGAGAAAAACGAGTCCCTGATCGGGCGGAAACTTTTGCTCGGCGATGTACTAGCGCGCGTTCGAGTGACTAGACTCAAATGGACCGATGCACACGTGTGCAGCGAAGCTGTACGTGGCCAAGGGGGGTGGGAAGGGATGAGATCGGGCGGAGGATCGCAGAAATGGACCGTTGCCTCGAGCACGAGTCGTTCCTCTGTCACGAGAAACCGATTCGGGGCGGGAGCGGAAGGGCTCGACTTTTGTACACGTCAGATTGAAATTTAGCGTGGGATTCGAATGAGCGGTCCAAGAGTAGCGAGATTACCTGCCTTCGTCGCGCTTTGCCCGTTACTTCGACGTGCCTTCGACGTTTCTCGTCGGACTTGGTCGTCTAGGTCCGCTTCGATGCCGATCGATCTCTTTCCCCCTACCCTTCCCAACTCTCCCATCATCTCGGCTTTCTATTTTCTCTATTTTTTTTTGGTGCTCTACTCTTGTCCTTTTGTCTTTCCTTTCGTTTTATTCCGAGGAGTAGCGGATCGGGGAAAAGGTATCATCAGGATCAGCGGTTCGAGTCGGTCTTTCGATCGAGACTCTGTTTTCCTTCGCGAGGACAAATTTCGGTAAGCGTGTTGGTGATCGCAAAACATTGGTCGCTTTGGATTTTCTATACTTTTCCCAAGTTCTTTTTTTAGTTTAAGTTGTTTGGCGGAATAGGTTTGATTAGGCGGTCGTGGTAAATTTCGAATCGAACGGATAATTATAGTTGAATCGATAACAGAAATTCTTCCGTAGTCGCATTCTCGCGAAAATTGTTAGTCGGATTTTTTTTACTTCCGATGTTTGCCGTAACGAGAAGATACCGGCAACGTCGATCCTCGTAGTTGAAATTCTGAAGGTAACTCTTTCGAGTAGTCGAAGGGTGTGCATACGAAGCAACGCGATACACCGACGCTCGAACTAATTACTTCGTTACTAATGAAATTAATTGCTATCGCACGTGTGCTCTTTGACGCGAGCCCGCTTCGAGATATCGCGGAAATTCTAGCCGCGACTCGTCGACTCTTGTCAAGCGCATGCCACGTGCAACAATATTGCGCTGCTACGTTGTTCGTCGGAGTTTTGATACGCGACCGTGAAAATTCGAGCTTTTCCATCGCCGCACCCCACCCCTCCAGTCCCATCTCGTGGCTTGACGAAAGGGAGGTAGACTCTGCAACCTAATTCGGGACGACCCGATCATTCGAATTTTCCTCGGTTGTGGTTTCGGTGTCGTATACTTTTCTTTCTTTGTCGTAATCAGAAATTTCCCAAGTACCCGTGAACTTTCCGAGACGGAATTTGAGCCAGCGTGGCGACTCTTTTAACCTGCTGGGGGAGCGCGGCAATTAACGTAGCATGTCTCGAATGAAACTTAGACCATCGACGAGCGTCTCGACCGCTGTTGGTCGAAACGGGGTAAAAGTAGGGAGTTTAAGCGGTCCCTAATTCGCAAACCCGATTCTCGCGAGACGTGGGAACCAAGAGGGATGTCCAGTGAAAAGTTTCGACGAAAGGGCCTATCGTCTAATCAGATCAATTCTTCGATAACGAAGCGTTGCTCCCCTTTGTAAGAGGGGTGGATGCTTTCGTCGCGGGGATGGAAACGTAGAGTTGGCCGTGGGGTAACTTGTCGACGTCTCTGTCTTTTAAAATGTGTCTCGAAAGTTGGTGATACCTTTAAAGCGTCTTCGTGTTTTCCTGGATAACCGATGACCAGGGTGGATGTCTATAAGATGAGCTAAGGGAAATTGGAAATTCCGAACATAAATTACAAACTCTGTCTTCGGTGGATTGTTCCTTATTTGAAATTTGTAAATTAAACAAGTGATTTAACGATCGCAATTTTTCAACGAGTTCCAAAGGAATATACGCTTATCGACGATCCGATCGGTGCTAGCAGCGTCGAAACGATCATGCATTTAAGTTCGAATAATGCACAGGTGAGAGTCTCGCCCTATAGGGGATCCATGTATAAGGCGACGTGCAAACGCATCGGTGAGATATCAGTGATTTTTCACGCGAACGGAGACCGAGTTTCCTCGCGGCCCACTAAATAAATGCGCTGGAAGCTCGTCGAATCAATCTTAAATCGTGCTCGCGGACTTCTCCGACGATGTTCGAGGATTTCAGTGAGTTTGAACGACGCCGTCGCCACCCTCTCGTTCCCCCTAGTTCCGTCCCTGTAACGACGTACGGTGGTGTGCGAAATATTATTGCAACATTTATCTCGGGGACACGGAGGCATTTTCCGTAGCCGAGCCGAGATTCCAGAGCCGTACAATTTCCTAGTCGATGTCCCGGAATTTAACCAATTTTACCGATATATTCGATTAACTTTTTGGGCAATTACATCGCGCTGCTGGTGAACGTTGAAAACTATCGGACAGTCGTAAAATTAAATTAACAGAGTAGTATAAGCTTCGTCGAAACGTGATGGAAACAAATTTTGCGTCGGCCATTTATAGACTGTTTTCGAACGAATCTTTTAAATATGCAAGAGTTTCCACTTTATCTTGATTAATCGGTGCGGCATCTAAAAGCAAGCGACGAATTCGATTCATCGATCGAATTATCCGGTTGTTGAATCGAAGCCACTTCATCTCGGTCGGTCCATTACGTCGTTGCCGCGGAACGAATGCCGTCAAATCATGCACCGTTCGTTCGCTTCTCGCGTGTCTTAATCGCGAACCGAGCGTCGATTTTGATTGACATTACGTTCGATGGATTATTCAGCTGGCTTCTCTTTTCCTCTCTTAGCTTATTCGAGGAAAGCCGAAGGGCCGATCATATATTATTTTGCTAGACTTTCGAACGATTTCAAAAGTAACGCGAATAATTGAGGATTTTCGTTTCAGTGGAAACGAATAGTTCGAGCTACAGTCGTTCCCATTAGTATCGGTGCCCTCTGCGTTTATTGAAAGAATTTGTCTAAATTAAATAATAGCTCCGATGTTTTCAAATAAATTTTTCATTATGCATATAGTTTATGTACTGCATTTATTTGAAAACATCGAAGCTATTATTTAATTTAGACAAACTTCTTTAATAGACATAGAGTAGTTCGTTGGTTAGTTTAGAGGAATCCGATAAATAGGAAAACTGAACGAGAACGAGCATCGGCATTGTAGGGTAGAAAATTCTGCGTAAGTAGGTGGAACCAAAGAAGACAAAGTTCTGGAGAGGTAGGTTAGGTTGGGGTGGCCAGTGGTGGATGATGACGCGAGGCGGGGTGCGATCTAACGGAGGCGACGTAGTTTCTGCCGAGTGGTTGTGTAACGGAGGGTACAGGGGTGGCGAACTGCGGTGGATCGGAGGGGGTTGTCGGGGGTGGTGTGCCTTTGTAACGGCGTGGGGCACCGTGCATGTAACGAGTTTCCAATAATGGCTCGGCTGCGTTACGCCATTGGTTGCTAGTTTCGTTGCCCCCGCAGAAGTCGAACCAAGGAACCTTTACACCTCTTTCATTCTCTACGTTTGCGGTCTTTTGCGAAATCGGCGCTTTCCGAGTCTTTCCTGTTGCTTTCTTTTTAGTTTTTTTTCGATGTTTAGATTGCGCTAATTTTATCGCGTTTCGTAGCCGTTATATAGCTTCGTTGAGATTTATCAAACGACGATTGTACGTTCGTGAACTTTAGGAATAAGAGAGGTGAAAATTTGGGGAATTCCGGTTGGTCAGTATGCGTTAGAAACCGCAACGTTTCGACAAGAGCGGTCCTAGCGGAGTGGCAGCGTAAGCTGCACGCAAACTTTTCCATCCGAGTTCAAACTCCACGAAAACAAATAGTTGTTTACTTTGTCGATTTTCAACAGGTTGTCTATGTATTGGTAGAAAAATACTATGTCGCAATGTACGAGTGTAAAAATACGATTGTAGCTGTAGAAAACAATTTCATTCGACCGCTTTGCGTCTCCTTCCGTGCAACTTCATCGTCGATGGATCTTTCGTTCTACTCTTCCTTTGAATTTACCATTTTTTCTCGACCGTTGGACTCTGTCTCGACCCTCTCCGACCCCTTTCGCGGGTTTTCTTTTGAAACCGTTCTTTCTGTTCTCGATTTCGATACGTCCCGTGAGTCCGTAGAATCGATTGTTTCTTTTTGCGGCTTAATTACCACCTTTTTCGCGTCCCGTCCGAGTCTTTCACCAGACGCTTTGATCCTTTCATCCTTCCGCGTCGTCCTTTTCTTTTTCGCAACTTTCAACTGCCATTCTCTACTTTTACCACCCGTTATAAGAGACGAAGACGTTATCCCCGGCAGTTTAGTCGACGCGAGATTCTCAGACGAGGAAGTAACGGACGTCTAAACGCTTTCTAACGTTCGCCGATCGATTCCGTGACCGGCGTGCAAGATGCACACAATGTTTCGTAAGTCTGGAGAAACCGGACCGCAGACCCTACGACACACGATGCGTTATTTAGCTTCGCAGTATCGATACCATCGTAATTAAACGAAAAAATGAAAAATAAATAAATATGGCGTTCCTGGTAGAGCTTTGGCGTTACAGTTGAACGCTAAACCACGTTTTGTTGTACGCAACGTACCATTCAAACGATCGATACAGATAGAAAGGAAGAGTGCGCGTATAAAAGAATACACCCCGAAGAATTCCTTTTTCACCGTGTCTAAGTAGAAATTGTCCATCCTTCGGTAGAGTATCTCCTTCGCCTGCAACGAATTATACGTTATCGGCTGCAATTAGCAGCAATTACGATCGACAGATTCGTTTCCAAATCGCGGATGCGCAAACAAAAAGAGTATAACTCTTTCGGTAGAACAACAGCCGGTAGAACAATTCGCCAACATCTCCGGGACAACGAGAAACGGATAATCGACGAGGCACTCGTCGTATAAAGGCAACCGAAACAACGATAACAATAACAACGACAACAATAACGATAACCAACGGCATCGAGCACGAAACGAAATTCATGCATCCGGTTAACGAGTCCCGAGTGGCGCGCCGCGCTCGTACGGGATTTCTTGGCCGACTTTCACGGCTATTATAAGCTCGAGTATTTTCATTATACATTTTTTTCTCCTCCTTCCACGGCCACTTCGCATTGATACGCCTCTCTCCTTCCCTACGGTTCTCTGTCTCTCGATCCGCTTCGACCCCCGCTGCGGAGGATCCCTTTTCCACCCCACCGATACAACGTCGCGGATCGACGTAACGATCCACTTATGGAAAATGCCGCGGCAGAAGAAGAAAGGCTCTTGCCGCTTCTACTCGGACATCAGCCCCGTTTCGCCCTCCTCCGTCGTTCGGTCTCCGCGCCTCCTTCAACCCCTGCTCCATTCTCTATTCTGCTTTTTTCGGAGAGAATCCTCTTAGACCTCTAGTGGCTGGTCGTCCTCGCTCCTCGGCTTCGGGAATATGCTTTGGGTTTATCAAATCGCGCTTGTGTATCGTTGCGCGAGTTTCCCTCCCCTTCGCCCTCTTTTCTTCCGACGACACGTGTCTCGTAGCCGAACGCTAGCTTGTCATTTGTTTCGAAGTCGAACTTTTTACGATTCGATTCTCCAACGATAAAACCGATTCTCCGTCGAAGCATCGAGAGGACAGCGTGGCCGCCTCCTATGTAACCGGAGTATCCGGCCGCCAATTAATTAACCAGTTAATTAAACATTTAGACGCCGCTGGCGGTCGCCTAAAATTTAATTCGCCCATTAATTAATGTTCCCGCGGTGCGCGTGTAACGGTGAACGGCGGAACGTGTGGGGTGGCGCGGGGAGGGGTGGGAAAGAGGGTGCTGGAAAATGCATTATTAGCCGGCTCGGTTCTCAGGTATTCGAATCCGGACAGAATCGATAGAGGCACGCTTATCGGTGAATTTTTTTGGTCTCGCCGGGGAGAAAAGGAGGCAAAAGCTAACGAACCATAGTTACGGTGATGATTCGAAGAGAAGGACGCGTAGGAGAAAGGCTTGACGCGAAATAGCGGAACGAAGGGAAAAGAAACTCGTTAACGGGCTCGGAGAGATTCGTTTCGGGCGACAAGCACATGTGCGCATAATGATCTCCGCTATGGCCCAGGTTTATGTCTGGTACCGGCCGAAAGGTTGCCTTTAATTAGCATAACTACTGGGTACCAACGTTAGCCGGAACGTAGCTGGCTGGTCGGGCCGCTGGTATGGTGGTAATATGCGCCCCGACTAGTCCTTGAGTTATTGCCTGATCAATAATCTATATGTGGCAGCAACAGTACCGTACACCGTAGGGCGAGCTTGCTGTCCACGTAAACCCAACCCCCGTGCAGCCGGAGCTCTAAGCTTCCAACGCTGAATATTGCAGCTGGGTATCGCTCCACGCCGATAAATCTTCCGCTCCTTCGTGCAAAACGAACAAACGAAAGAACACAAAAAAATAGAGAACGTCGGCGGGTGGTGGCGGTGGTGGTGGTGGTGGTGGTGGTGGTGGTGGTGATGGTGGTGGTAGAAGTGGAACGTAGGTGAGTGGAACGAAAACAAAACTGTGCTAACTTCCGGTCCGCGACTGGAATAAGCATTAAGAGGTATTAGGAGTACACACTGCTGTGCCCGTGTATCTATACATTATTTGCCCATCGTTTTGTTTCTCTAGAGGGATAACAATGGCACGGAAAAATGGTTCCCGGTGCCAGTCAGCGGATATATTCGTGGATCGTCAAATTTTTTCCACCGTCTATCCATGTCGAGGTTTCTCGTTTCCGATTTCTTCGTTCCTGCCCGTCGACTTGCCGCCCCCGGTGGATTGGTTCGAGCTGATCAGCTGTTCGCTATCGGTCGACGATCGACGCGAACCGTGGTTTTTCGCACGTATTCGGCCGCGTACTATCCTCGATACCGAATTCGGGTTAGCTTGCGCGTGTTTAGCCCAACGAGAATATATTAATCTCGACGCGTACCAGTGATCGAAATCGCGATAGTGTGACACGGATTATGGTCTGACCCATATCGATTCGTTCTACTTCCACTTGCCCGAATAGTTACGATATTCGGGACACTTAACTCGAAACGATGTATACCGAAACGGTATTCGAGTACAAATTATCCTTGTTACGTCGATTCATTTCTGAAACGTAGTTAACGCTCTTCGAGCAGGAAAGTCGAAACGAAAATCGATAAGCAAACTTTCAGGCATCTACCATATTTCCGTGTCGAAGTTGCGCGATAACTTTGAAATTAAATTAAAACTAACACACAAAGTATAGATGATTCTACGCAAAGTACAGTAAAAGTTACCTATATAGTAGATGATTCCACGCGAACTGCATATACGTAACCTTTCCGTACGATTATCTACTTTACACAACCTTGACTGTACCTCGTATAGAATCATCTAGATTCGATCGCGACGCTTGTCGGTGGATTCCTTCTTCGGAATGATCCCGCTTCCGATTCAAACAGTGTAACAAAATTGTCCGTGTAAATAGTCAAGGATGGACTTGTTCCACTATGACGATAAGCGGTCCATACGTCCGCGATACGTTATACGCTGGTCTTCTTCGCTTCGGCATATTTTTACGTCGTTTGCGATCGATTTCGCCAGAAACCGTTTCGCGAAACTACTCGTCAATTCAGCATTCAACGTCACTCGAACGCGTCAACTCGTATCACCGTCGAACAAAATCCCGCATTACGAGTCACCCAATTACCGCGATAATTAGGAGTAATGATCGCAACGATCGCGACGTTTGATATACAGTTCGGTTAGGACGTTTCGGGGCGAAAGTAGAGAGAAAAAATGTCGTTGGAAAAATGAAGGAATCGACGAGTAAGAAAATGGGGTACGAATTCCGGAAAAGTGGGCCGCGATCGAAGCACTCGAACGAACGCAGGGTGACCCCGAAACATCGCGGTTAATCCGATTAGCGGCTAATTACTCGCTTTCATCGTTAAACTTATCATTAGATTTGAAACGTGTGGCCTGAATATTTAATAACAGACGGTTCGTCGTAACGTGACTATCGATTTTTGAACGGTCAATTTCGGTGAATTTAATCGGCAGATCCGTCACCAGTCCGACATGCGACTAAACGACAAAGTTCCGTGGCTCGTTCTCGATCACCGTTCGAAAGAGACGTCTGTCTGTGATCCGATCAACGATGAATCTTAATTTCTCTTACATTTTAATCACGGCCACAGGATCGAATGAATAGCTAATACCGAAATAAATACGTACGTAACGTGTAATTTGTCCCTGAAATCTTTGTCCGTTCTATAAAAGCCGCGCCAATTCGTTTTACTTCCATTTGGAGCAGTGATTTTTAAACGGCACGCTCCCGTTCATGACCGTTGATTTACGGAGCGAAAAGTTTTCCGAAACGGAACGAAACAAGGAACCAGCGAGGATGCGCGAAAAAAAATTGGTGCGTCCGAAGGTTCACTCACCTCGGGTCGACGCGTTATCGTCATCCTTCGATTTCTCACGTGTGCGTCGAGCCGGCAACCACGGGGGTGGCTGGAGGGTTGATCGTAGAAGAAACGAGAACAAAATAGAGCCAGAGAAAGATCGAAAGGGGACAGAAGCGTCGCGGAGAGATAACGAGGAGGACAGAAACGAGGAGGACGAAAGGAAAAGAGGGTCGCGTTGGCGTCGGTGGCGGGGATGGATCGCGATGCTCGGTATCGAAAATTCCTTGCATTTCGTAGCCGAGCACCGGTGGCTACTAATTTCGAAAACTGCCAGGTACAGAGAGACGTCGCGGTGCCCTGCGACGCGCCCGAGGAAAAAAGACGGAGGTAGGGAGCGAGCGATCGGAAGCTAACGGGAGGGGAAACGTGGGAATAGAAGAGAAAAGGAAAGGTACCGATCGAGAGAGCGAGAAAAACGTGGAAACGCAGAAACGCAGGGAAAGGTAACGGAGAAAGGGCTGGAGAGGAGAGGAGAAGGGGTTCGAAGAGAGAAAGAGAAAAGCCGCGGAGCGACCAGTCCGGCTCTGGTTCGACGCAGTTCGGTTCGGTTTCTAGCCAGTAAGCGGTAGATTAAAGAGAAATGGCTACACGTTCATATTGATTTTTGTCCTCAGTTCGCGGGTGGATACGAGGGTGAGGGTGGCTGGTCGAGGCTGACGGTGAGGCGAGCTCACTCAGGAAGAGGAGAAGGAGGAGGAGGTGGAGGCGGTGGAGGAGAGCGACGGAGGTGGTCTGCACGCGAGAAAGACAGCCAATCTTCTCGTTTCGCTCTTTCTCGTACCCTTTCCACCCTTCTCGGTCGCGATCGGTCCTCCTTCTCTTCGTGGCTCTCATCTCTTTCTCTCTCTTATCACCGCGTCTCACCCTCCAACAACCCCTCCATGTGTCTCTTTCTTCGTCCCTCCCACGCGTCCCCTCCGTGCCACCCTCCCGCGGCTCACCGGCTTCCTCCCTGGCCTCTTCCTCCTCGTCCACCTCCACCACCTCCACCATCTCCTCCTCCCAGCGGCTTCTCATCCTACGCGCCGCTTTCCAACCCCCGTCGCCGTCCACCCGTCCTTTCTCCCCTCGCCCATCCTGTGTGCTCGCTATTCCAAGCCCTCTTTTTCTTTCCCGCCGCATTCACTACTCCCGGACTCCATCCTTGTCCTCGTTCCATCCGACGCGGTCTGTCAGCCGGCGGAGAGCTGCCACCCCCGCCGGCTGAAAACTCGTCAAAAAATATACATTCCACGACGGCCGGCAATACGTCGATGCTTGTAACTGCACCGAACCGACGGAGAATGAGAGAGCCGCATAGTCGGCGAACAGGAGAGGAAAGGGGACCAAAGGGGAGATATCGGAGGGAGGCGAGGCAGCCCGGAAGGATTGATAAAAAGAGAAACAGAGAAACCGGCCTGATAGCGATGCAAATTTTCCAGGTATCTGGCTCCTAGGGAACACCGGGTTCGCGGTTATTCTGGCCGGGGGATACGGCAAATGAAGTTGAGAACGTTCGAAGGGTAGGGGTTGGCCAAACGAAAGAACCGATTAGCCATGTTCGCCGTATCTTTCGATGCACGGTTATTTCGTTGACGTCGTCGTCGAACGATTAAGATCGTTGATGGGTTGGGTGTCGTCGACGAGTCTAAAAAAGAGCGGTAACGAGACGGGACTTAAATTTGAGTCGAGGGATCGTCGAGAGCTCACGAACTCGTCGAGGGAACGATTTTCGCGCGTAAGATTTTTTCGTTTTCGATCGTTGGCTAGAGAGCCTCGCAAATGTCTTCGTTCGACGCGTATGTACGAACGTGTATCATTTCCGCGATAAAAACGTCTAATTAACGTCAAAGAGTGTATTTTTTACGTCAACGAGTTCGATGATAAATAACAAACGATGCAACGAGCGTCGTTAGTTTCCCGTGGTAGCGATTCCATTGTCTCCTCCCTTCCGGAGCGATCAAACCCCCTGGAATGATACTTCGAGGGGATTGGGGTGTATCTCACGCGTTGCACCCTTTCACCCTTCTTCGAGCATTCGATATGCTTATTAGAGAAAGGGATAGGTGCCTTCTTCGCTGCACTTCACACTCGCACCCACCCTCGTTCAAAGACTCGCTCGCTTTTTGTTTCCTTCCTCGAAACTGTACGCAAAATACCTGATTAAGTGTTGCGCTTATTCGCAAAAAAATGCGGTTACAACGTTAACAAAGTACATAACGTTCGCATCGATCATCGATACATTCCAATCGGTCGCGTTTCGATACTCGCCGCTTCGGATCGCAGGTGCATCTCGCGGACGACTAAAATCGATTTGCATCAACGAGCGCCCCTTTAGCGCGGGGTTCTGTCGTCCATAAACACGATTCGACCGACCTCGCGGTTTGCATTCTAATTTCTGTCGCGGCGCCGGCTAACGCAATTATCGCGCGGACCCGGAAATTGCGCGTATGGAAAATTAGGTTTAGACTTCTGCGCGTCCCATAATTTACCGTCGTCGTGGTCGAGTAGTCGCGCGTCTCTTTCAAATTGTTCGTTATCCAATCTCTCGACACTTGTGCCGAATGCGCGGAGCATCGGCCGCGTTTCGAATCGCGATCGTAATCTCGAAAACGATCCAAGGGTTCGTCGAGCCATTGGCCATGTTACGGATTCGAGGAGTTTGGGTCGACGAAACCCGTCGATAGGAGTCCGCGAAAGAGTGGTAGGAGAATGAACGAGAAATGAAGAAAGGAAAAAAAAAGTAAAATATCACGCGAATATAATTTCAGCGGGCTGAAAGAGAGTCGGACGAGGCGGAAGAGGGTGACCGGTCAAAGCGGGCAGAAATAATCTCTTCCTTCGTCGCAACTTCGACGAGGCTCGAATGGACGCGCCTGGGGAGAGTCTTCTCCGGGCGGAACTTGACAAATTTTCAATAAGATCGCTAATTGGCCGGTTATTTCATCCCCCGCGAAAAAGAATTCAGTGACGCCGGACTTGGTATCCGTCCCGGAGTCCCCTCGAGCCACCCTGCTACGTTCGCCGGCCCGATATTCCTGCTCATATCCCCTGGCTATCAATGTATATAGCCGCGCTATCGATCGGGTCCGACATTCATTTTTTGCTTATTTGACTTTTCGGCCCGGGCTTTCGTTCGTTCGTTCGTTCGTTAGCTCTTCTTCGAGGGCCATCGAACGACGCCCCGCCGCAAATAATTTTCCAGATAAGCCCGTAGCGATGCGATCCGCACCGGTCCCGGCCAGAAATTTCAAACGTCCACCACCCAACCCCCGCCGCGGCGCGACGATGTCGATGGTTCGAATTCGCGATCTACAGAAGTTTGCCGTTCGTCGTCGCGTCAGCTTGTTTCCCAGGTCGTGGTTCTTTTGCTCATTGATCACGTTACGAGGTGAACAAATCAAAATCCCGGTAACATAATTCCCTACGCGTACTCCGTTTTCATTTATGTTTCAAGAGTGGCTTATCGGAATAGGGGTCGGAAAGCTTCCTTTCTCGTTGCACGTATTTACGGACTAACCGACAAATTAATTTTCCTGGTAAATACGCGCGAGATCGTATTACTTTGTTTTAATATACGTAGCTCTCAATTTATGTTCGTCCAAGAGGGATAAAAAAAATTGCCGGGAAAACGTGCGCGTTCCTCGACAGGACCACCCCCGGGGTCTCGGGAAGCAGCGGTTCATCGATTCCTCGATCGCGGCTTACAATTACCTCACCCCCGTCGTTCATTCTTCCGTTACAAGCAGCGCAACCGGAGCACCGGTGCCTTCGAAACTCCGCCGGTATTCCAGCGTATTATTAATAAAATATTATAGAACGCTTTATAAAAAAGTGGCCTAACGGCGGAGAGAAGCGGGAAACGGAGAGAGACGGGTCAGGGGTGCGGTTCGCGGCAGAGGCTCGAATAAACCACAGATACCCGACTATACAGAGCTCGTACGGCCTGAAAGAGAGGACCGGAGAGAAGGAGAGACAGCTGTGGGTGGTTTGGGGGGGGGGGGTGAGAACGGGGGCGGAGAGTTCTGGAGTTCGAGCGATATATTGCGACTAAACCAAACTGACGGAATGCCAAAACTTTTTTGTAATTAAATTTTTCACCGCGATAGAAAAGGCTGGACGACGGCGGGGGCGGTGCCGGGTGGCTTGTGCCAGTATGTACGTTGTACAGTTTTTCCGTCGGGACGCCCTACGACGTCGATTTCTCCCTTTTTTCCTCGCTCGTCGATTCATCCGGCCAGGTGTACGCGGGCTTTGTTAATAGGTTAGAGGGGCCAGCCCTCGGATGAAAAAAATAATAACAGTTTTGGGGGCTGTCTGGCTTCTCGCTGCTCGCGGCGAATCCACGACCATCGTTATCTGGGGTCATTCGAATCCAGGTTTATTCAATGACCGCTCAACCGATTATACGAACGCGATTCGACGATACGATACGTTAGAAAAGACCTTTCCCTTTGGCGATTCTGGGCTAAGTGCCGTGTTGTTTCTCATCACGATCCTTTTATCAAAAGGCAAAGGCTTTATCGGTCCACGGCCTGATCTTCTAAGACAATGGCTTTATCTTTCAGGCAATGGAGTTTCGGGTTGCTTGCCAATCGACGCATCTATTAACAATAACGAATCAAGAGTCGGCTCGGTTGTCCAGACCCTGCCATAAAAATGTAAATAGTATTCTTCTACGAGTTATACGAGAGCTCGAGATTTTTAAATTACGTCCAATCGCGTAGGCAGCTGTAAACGTATCGGGTACCAATCGTTATACGCGGACGGTATCTCGCCTAAGCTCGATTCTCGTTTTCCGTTTGTTTCGCGCGCGCAAATAGCAGGTTCGATCGAGTTCCTCTCTATTGCTTTCCGGTACTTCGATCGTGGAAAATTCAGGCACGACCGAGCAAAATTAATAAAGCAAACCTCCTGGCCAGGGTGTGCCAGAAGAGAGAGGTAAAAATTCTCAGGAGCCATGAAATTTACGCGGTGCAAGCACGTGCGCGCGCGAGCGTTCCTAGGTGGCCCGTGACCGAGTAAATTACACGCCGAGTAATTACGTTGTCAGAATTTTATACTCTGCTACTTTTCGGACTAGTTTCTATTACTAACGATTCCATGACAACTCGACAAATGTCTCCGCGCTGCCGACTGACGCGTAAGTAATCCTCGAAAGAACGTAAATTAATTCCACTTGCGGACGAGTAGCTGCGTTTTTACGATCCTTCCCTCGGGGGTTCGCGTTGTCTGGGTGTCATCGCGAACGTGTAAAAATCGCGAATGTAACGATGCAGTGGGAATTGGAAAGGAACGCGAAGTTACCTTACGATTCCGAACGACGAACAATTTTCGTAAAAATACAAGTTAACGACGATAGTTGATAAAGAAACGATAGAAACGCGAGCGTGTTAAAATACGAAGTAGTAAATTTTCGAGTCACCGGAGCGCACGGTCTCGCCGATACCGTGCTCTCGCATAATCGATCGAAGCGGAAAGAAAATTTCAGCCGCGAGCCTGGAAAAAGAAGAACGAGACGAAACGAACGGAAACGGATAGTCCGCGGGACGAGGGAGGGGGGGGGGGGAAGCCAGTTCCTGCGGGTGCGATCGTTCGCCAGCCCAGAAAACCAACCCTTCCGCCGATGGATGAAAAATGTGTAATTTTTATTAATTGTACCTTTATTAATTTTCACCGGTGGGTCCTGGCTGCTCGGCGGAAGTGAGCGGAGGGGTGTGGGGATGGATCGGAACGTGGTTCGAAACGCGTTAGGCGCACATACGACGCGTTCTCTAACAGTCGGTACAGTTAGCTGCAGCAATGGTCACGGTAGACTCCATTTTCCTCGAGCGGCATGTTCCCTTCCGATACTACCGATGAGTTTCTTCGATCTAAAATTATCTCCATTCAAATCAGGCAAGCGTCGCGTTTTCCTTTAATTACTTGGTCCGCGATCGTTTCAAAAACAGATCGGCCCCTCAAAGCGCGAATTCCTAACAGCCGCGAATTCGGTTAAGAAATTTCACACGGACTTCCAGAACGGAGCAGAATTCGAAAGCGCGGACCCGTCCTCGCCGCTATCGAATTAACCCGAGTCCGCTGTCGTCCTTTGTCGCAGCCTGCCGCGTGTCCGCTTTGCCAATTATTCTCCTCTTTTGTCCCCCTTCGTGGAGGGGCCGGACGCCCGGCTGGAAGTAGCTGTATAACGTTACCGGTAACTCAATAACGATCGAAAGGACCCAGGTAACCGAAACCGGAAGCGCACGCAAATGAGGAAACCCCGTAGACGAGCCAGAAGTCCTCGGAGTTTCGATGCCACGCGACCGTCTCGCGGCTGCTCTGTCTACGAGGCTGCTCGTTACCCTTCAAAGAATTCGATACCTGTCCTAGGGTGACGGGGGTTGCCCACCGATTGCGCCGAGTCTATGCGCCAAGCCACGCGAATCCGTCTTCGTTTCGGGATTTAGCTATTTTCTCGTCTATCGACCCTCGAGCCGTAACGTCGCGTTCGAAACCGAGAAAACTGTGATCCGGAAGTTTCCGTCGACTTACCGTTGGGAGATTACATTAGCCGAACTCCTGTTCGAACCGCGTTCCTTAGCGGAATTTAATGCGGAACCCCCGACTTGCCAAACACGCTTACGCGGACGAAACTTCGTCCGCTTGGCGAACACGTTTGTTCAGTTTATATGCGTATCCGCTGGCTTTTTAATCGTTCGCTGTCTTTTTAATCGTTGGTGTACGGTTTGTCTCGTGTCAGGTGTTTCCACGAATTCGAGATGATCGTCCATCGGTAATTTTGACTTGGATGATCGCGTTTAGCAAAGATCGGAGTACCCCTTGGGAAAGATTTTTCGGAAGCAATCCTTTCGTCCGAAAGGTTAAACGGGACACTAGTCCAAGGTCCTTCCGAAGTTGGAATTTATCGACGTTTCACTTTCCTTACGATGACCCGGATATTCCGCGTACCTGTGCCGGTGACGCGCACGATCCACACTCTCCGATAAGAACTTCCTCTTGGGACTCGATCAGCGGAAGTACCGCTTCAACGCTGATTAATCGTTCGCCGAGTTTTCTTTTCTCTCGTCCAACATCTATAGCAGAGACGCGCAAATACGCGGCCTAATTTGAACGAAACAAAAAACTCGGTTAACCGTTTACGGACGCACGTCAACAATTTTCTTAAATTTGAACAATCTTCGTCGCCACTTTCAAACAAATATTCTACGTCGGAGATCGCGTCGGTATCCAGGGTGGAGAGGGAGAAGATATCGGAGATCAAACGAGCTGGTCAGTGAGCAGAAATCGGAGGCGTCACCGGTTTCCCTGGATCGCGATGCCACGGTCGATCTAGAATCTAGATTCTAGATGCTCGAAGTCGTCGATCCCGTTCCCCGTTCAACGTCAGCCGGCGCTCGTTTTCAATGCATATTAATCATGGGGCGCGACTGGCTCCGCGATCGCGGGGCCATTCATCAAACCGTCGCGATCCCAAAATCTGCTACGCGGCAAACTGAAATTTCGGCTCTCCTCGACCGTTGCTCGACGCCTCGCGGACTGAACTCATTTGCCCGAAAAAATTTGGCTCGTCCAAGTATCTATTCTCTACTCGTTTTCGATAGCGGAATTCATTCGTTACCCGTTGCCACCGCTCGATCAACGATAGATTCGTATCGATGATAATATAGGCGCTCCAGGAGTTAGGCAGTCGGCCAGGAAAATCTGGAAATTTCCACGTAGATTATCGTGCTTCTGTGTGCACCGCTTAATTATACGTCGACGCACACACGCACACGTTCGCGTTGACACAGGCATGCTTATCGGTCAGATTTACCGCGTAGAGTATATTTTTATTCGCATAATTAGATACCCATCAATCCTGCCGATGACAGTCTGCCTCCCAGCCTGCCAACCCTGCATTTATAATATATTTGAGACAGAGGGGTTGAAAAATGCCAGAAGAAACGGCGAGTGAGGTGTAACGTCGGGACGCAAGAGAACGCGATAGTCGGGAAAGTCGATTTTTTCGCGGGTTCTTCTCTTCCGGCAAAAAATTGTAATTTATAAGTTGCTAAGTATAACGTCGTTGCATTTAATCGAACATCAAGATTCTCGTCGAACGTGGGTTTAATTAACGTTGAAAAGGCAGAAAGAAAGTTCGGCTAACGACTTTTCGAGAAATTCCAGTTTGGAAATAGCATGGCCGAGTAATGGCTCGATATCGCCTTAATAAAAGTCGAGCCAGCGGTACTGGTTTTTTGGATTAGCCGAGGTCCATGGAGATATCCCGTTGCTAGACGCTGGCACAGGTGTCTCCCTCGAGCACCCCCTCGAAACCCTCCCCCTCCCGTAGCCGGATATAAAATATACACGTCGCTAGATATCCTGACTCTTTCGAATATGTGTGCATCGGCATATTAAGAGCGTTTTCCGCGCATCGGCGTGTGCGCGCGCTCAGTCGCGTACCAGCTTCGAAAACCAGCGACCAGGGGGTAGGTATTGTGTTTATATGCATATCGGGGAAAGCCTCCGAGTCTCCCTTGTACTCGAACTCGGCGTTTTCCAATATTCCAGCCGAAACTCTCGACCGAAAAGCCCGGCCTTCGAATCCGTGGCCCGCACAACCCTTTCGACCATCTCTCCCTCCCCCTCGAGCCACCCCCTTCTGGCCAGTGTACATCGAACCGTCATATTTGGACAAAATCGAACGTATCCTATCTAAACGTTTTCCTCGTTTCCTCCCCACCTTCCTCACCCTTATTCTCCATACGTTTTTCAGCGGATTCTTCTTTTCGTTCTGGTACGGTTGAATCGTGGCCATGGCTTTCCCTTCCAAAAATGTTTTCTTTTTTTCCACTCTGATGAAAATGCAACTTTTTTGCGCGGTTGTTTCCGCAAAGATTAGCTCGATCTTCCGTTCGAAGTGCGGGAAACGTTCGTTTAAGCGATCCGGAGACCATTCGTTTTAAAAATCGAGTCGGTTGGAACGATGGGTAAATTTCGTTAAACGCCTTCTGAATTTGTTTCGAGATTTTCCCTTTCTTTTTTATCAATCGACGATCGTTGGAGCCCGAGAAACGCGATCGTCCGGTTCGCGACACTGTCGCCGAAATCCAAAGATATTCGGAGAGATGGAAACGCAGCTGGGATGTGAGTGGACCGTAGTAGAGGCGGTAAAAAAAATAGCGCATATCCGAGTCGATGCGGGTGGAAAGACGGACGGACGGACGCACGGGTGGACACGTGTAGCCGAAACAGGAAGGATAGAGGGGCGAGAGGAGACGAGGGACGGAAAATCGGTCCGACGGGAAAGCTGGGACGCGCGGCAAAGGATTGCGACGGCCTCTCGACTAGGATTGAAATAGTAATATGTTATTGGTAAGCTCTTCTTTTACATCGGCAGCGCCAATAAACGCTGCAGACAGGTTAACGAACCGTCCGTCGTCGCGCGGAAAGAACGAGCGGAGGCAGATAGACAGAGCGGGACACGGGAAGGTAGAATCGGAGAGACTAGGTTCGGGCTAGCAAGAGGAAAAGACAGACAGCTGGACGACAGGCGTACAGTCGAAGCGAGAGAGATGTACAGAGGGAAGAAGAGGAAGTGGCCGGGAAAGAGCTGGTGGATATGTAGATCGAGCGTGGGAGGATTGGGGGTGGGTGACGTGGGTGAGGGGGAGAGCCTGTAGAGGTGGCATCGCTAAACTGTCGACTTCCAAGCTTTTAATTCGCGATCAAAGGCCCGTAACGATCCGTCGGAAACCCTTTCGCGGCGCTCTTGCCGACGTCAAAATTACTTTTAAATTCGCCGGGCCCTGCTCTCACCCCCCTTTGCCTGGATGAACCCTTTCCATCCGTTGCTGCACCGTCCCCTCTCCACGTAACCTGCCTCCGACGTCCACTTTGCCGCTCTTTTACGGGGCCGCGCGCGGCCGGATACGAGCGAATTCGGGCGTCGCTCGAGGAAAAAAGAGAAAAGGTCGAACAGGTGGTTCCGTCAAAGGTAATCGACTCTCTCTGCGGTGGATCGAACTCGGCTATCGACTAGAAGAGCGGAGTTCTCGTCGGGATCGAGACGACAGGACTTCGATCGGTCGGGCTTTCCTGGATAACATCGAGTCCGAGAATCCTCGTGCCGCGGCGGGGTTCCCCTCCGAACCTCGACGATTCATTTTAAAGAGATTTTTTTTACCATCTTTCGTCGTACCTGTCACGGGGTCGTAAAGCGTTCGAGGATCGGGACTAGCGATCTCGAGATTCTTTCGGATGAAAATACAGCTCGAGTGATGGATCGAGTTTGTCTAGAATTTTCGTTTACCTCTCGATTGTTGTCCGAACGGTGCTTCCGGTATGCTCTGTTTAAGCATTACGCGTATCGCTTTCAGGATGCCGCGAGAAGAGTCGACGATTGGCGTGGGTCACGTGTTTTCGTGACTTCGTAAAGCTTTCGCGGAACCGAAATCGAATGCCCGGTTTGATAGAGTTTTATTTTTAATGTTTTCGCGGTGATCCGAGCGACACGATAACGATATGCCTCTTTGTCCCCTTACAGGAACGCACTAACTTTCTTTTCAGGTGCCGGGAACCTCGGCGGCGATACGATACTCTGTATGTCGACGAACTTCTGAAACTTTCTAACGGCGAGAAAAATGTTGTCCGATCTTAAAACGCGTTCTCGAAGTAAAATCGTTGGAAGATTATCGAAACGATTTCAAAAGAATTTCGTATGGCGCCGAGGTTCCGCGGAAGGTTTCATCGAGAATCGAGCGGCGAAAGACGTACGAAACCGGACCGAAGAGAGACAAGCGAACGCGGACAAAAATCGTTAAGATCCGTTGATCGTCGTTGATTTCGATCGGGGATCGTGGCCCGCGCGAAAAACTTCGCGGATCCCCGCCGAAGCCGCGTTCGCAATCCTCCGTTTTCGACGCCCCGACGAGTCGAGGGGAGGGAAATTCCTCGACGGGGAAAAACAGATAAAGATACGGAGAGATCGAGAGCGGAGAAAAGGAGCAACGTTGAAATAAACGGACGAGCAAAGAGTACAAGAGAATCACGAGAGCCGGTCGGTTCCGAGGGATCCAACGTCCCTCGTCCGTCCTTTTACCCGCGCAAATTCACCCCGTCCGACGTTTCGTTTCGAATTTAGAGTGGACTCTTCTGTTCGTAGTCGGCACCCTTTCGTAAGAGAACAACTGGGCGCGACTCGATCCGCGTTCTTGACGGCCATAATAAGGGGAGCATCTTGTTTTTTCAGCAAACGGGTCGTCGTACCCTCTCGCGTGTTTCCCTTGTTCCGGTTTTCGTTTTTTTTTTTTTAACGGTCGGCTTTCGAGTCGAGCAATCTTGCGGTAGCGGAGGGGGTTTTGGGGACCTCCAAAACGTTTCTTTTACATTTAACTCTCTCTCTCTCGCAGTTTCCTCACCGAAACTCGGTTACCGAGCAGTACATTTTTCAAACCGTTTCAGTCTTTTCGAATCATTCTTTATACACGAGTGCGATATTCTCAGAGAGTTGACGTCTAGCTTAAAAACAACCGTACATCTGCACGTTTCGCTTCAAAGTATCTCGTAATCGACGAGTGGAGGCCCCCCCCCCCCCCCCCCCAATGTATGATATTTTAGAACGATCAAAATCGCGTCGAGAGTTTCTAGCCGCGATTTCGAAGTCACAGACTGCAGCAGCAACAGCAGCGGCGGCATCGGCAGCCCGAGTTTTCATCGTCGAGGAATATCTGGACAAATCCTACGCTCGGCGTCTGAATCGAAATTCGAGGGGATGGAGTCGGCGAAGATCGCGCGGTGGCGCGTCGATACGTCGCAGACGCGCCGATAAACTGAAACGTTGCGAAGAATAAGCAAAAGTACGTCGAGTATTCGAATCGGGGGTTGCTTTCGAGTCTGGACGCGACTGCCGACTCCAACCTCGCCGAGGCAACGAACACGGAAAACACAGACGACGGCTTGCGACGGGGGTGCGAATTCGTACTCTCGTAGATGGTTTCATCGAAAAAGCAAAGATATATAAACGAAAAAAGAGGGGGGGTTGTAGCACGCACCGCCCCTGACCTAAGAGACAGAGATGATAGCGTGAGAGATAGAGACAAAATAATTAATCAGTCGACGCGACGCAGAGAAAAGAGAGAGCTAGAGACCGGTAGAGAGCCGATTATGCGGCGAACGTGTTTGTAAAACCAAAAGTAATGCTCGTGTGTACTAAAAAGTGACGTTGCTAAAAAAGAAGTTGCTTTTCGTTTCTCGTCACCTCGAAAGGCCGTCGTCCGTCCCTGACCCTACCAAAGTGTGTTTTGCATTGCAGACTACCAGATGCGCAATGTTAACGTGAGATCGGTCAACTCTAAACGAAGGAAAACACCCTCCTCTTCCTGCTTGTGAGTCTCTCAGTTTCGGTGTTTCGTAACTAATTCCACCTATGATAACTACACTGTTCTCAAGTAGATATATATCTATATATCTGCTTGAGATACATACACATTTTATATGACATTGTTGTAATGGATCGAGACGTACGTTGTCCTTTAACCTTGCCTTTATATATACATATATATATATATATCCGTATATATATATTCTCTATACGTTACACACACCCTGTATACAAACATTCTGCGTAGCACACGACACGCGTATCGTTATCTCGCGATTCGCGTATACGCGCGCGATCGATCGTCGCTAGAGCCAATGAGAACTCGTTTGATCGAGAAACGAGACGCTTCGGAGAACGAGGGTCGCTCCTCGAGGAGGATCGCGGGTCTTCTCAAGTTAGATGATTGTTCACCCGACTCGCGGAAGAGTTCGAAGGGAATACGATTCGCGAATTAGGTGCATCGGAGCGCACGAGAAAAGAATGGGATTGCGATCGACGGGAAAAATTTGACGAGAAACGTTGCAACGAGTGGAGAATCTCGAGTGTCCTGCGAAAACTCCAACGATTCTTCGTTTGCAGGATATTTTCCTCAAACTTCTCCCCGGATCTCGATCTTTGCTCTTTTACAACTCGATCGCTGCAGCAGCCAATCGATCCGATCTCCGCTCGACGAGCAACTATTATATATCGCGAATCTAATTCCAATTCTCTTGTTCGATTTTGAATCGGGTAAACGATTCGTAATACAGTCTTCGACGCTATAAAATTAAAAATTGTTCGTTAAACGTCGTCTCGTTACAACTCGACCAAAGTAGTTTCTAACCCGACCGGACAATCTCGTCTTTAGTTCTTTTCGTTCGGCACGGTATTTTTGTTACAACAGTCATTAACAGCTCGCCCGGACTTCTTCTCGTTTTTTATCCACGCGGTATTCTTTCTCTTTTGTTTCGTCCCACCGTATCCATTCGTGCAGTCGCTGTTCGAGCAAACCACGATCGATTTCGTATCTTCCTCGATTTTTGAACACAGTTTCGTGCAGCTTTCGCGAAAATCCTCTGGAGCAGATGCTGGGAAATCCTCGTCGAAAATGTCGTGAATGTTCGATTGCCGAATTATGAGATTAAAACAGGGCCATTAGAAATATTGAATTCGACTATCCTCGAGCGTTAGTTCTCCGTCGAAATCCTAAGAAGAATCCTGAAACGATCCGAGTTTTATCGACGCTTTTTTACGACGATCAGGGCAACGACGAACATCGAACAATGGTGAAAGCAACGATTCCAACGATTCGAATTCTACGAACGCGTCGAGTTCGTCATTCAATCCGAAGAACTCGACCGATCGATAATCACCGACACGCAAAACGAAACACGTCGTTCGTGGATCGATCGCAGTTTTCGACAAATCGACGTATGGATTCGCTAGATCGGCATCGGCTCCTAGGGTCGCGAGATTTGCACGAACGGAAGTCGAGATTACGAAAAGTCCTCGAGGATCGTGCTCGAGACGACCTAACGAGGAACCAAGTCAGCGCGGTTTCGACGTCGTAGAGCTTTTCGCGGACTTGTTATTTAATTCATTTATTTAAGAGAAGGAATCAGTTGAAAGCAACGTACAAATTATTTCGTCGTTGGAAAAGAATTCGAGTCCTTTTTAGTCGGGCAAAGGGGAACGAAGGAGAGCAGTCGCGATCGACGCAGACGTACGCTGCGTCGTTCGTTCGACGGAGCCTCGTTTCCCATTCGAGATCTCGCGGAGATCGATCGAAATCCTCGCAGGCAAGGATCGCAGCGATTGCTCGCGCCCGAAGGTACGGATGTCCTGCGATTGCAGGCCTCGATCGCAGGACATCTTCGTTCCGGCGCGTCGCGACGCTTGCAGCCTTTTCGTCGATCGCACGAGACGCTCGAGCTCGAATGCGCGCTATTTTTTAATTCAGCGCGTCGAGTACGTTCATTTTTGACGACGTCATAGTAAAAAATTGTCGCGTTACCATCGTTTAGAGATTACTAGCTACTTTTTACGACGTCGTTGGATCTTTCCGACGTTTTTCCTCGACGCTTACGTTTCGATTGATTCGTTTCATAAATACAGTCGAGTGTCGAAAAGCAAAAGAAGGACAAAAGTTTCGAGAGATCCAGGAAAAACCGCGCTGCCGTGGATCGCGAATTCGCAGCGTAAAATCTGCGTACCCAAAGAGGAAGAAATTATTTGCGAGCGAGGGTTCGACTGCAGCGTTTCGTTAGCAACAACTTTCGTTTCCCTGATTTCGCCGCCGAAATAGCGGAGCTCGAAAAACAACAGACTCGGTGAAACGCGCACGCATACGGACACCCGCGCGGCACAGAACAATCGAACAAAAAAGGAGAGAACAGAAACAAGTACAGTACAATTCCATGCACGTTCGCTGTACCTGTATGAACCGTAATATTATTTATAATCTCCGTACACGTAAACACACGACTATGGCCTCTGTATACACGTTCGCAAACATACATACGTACATACATACACGCACGTACACTCACACGTACATACATACACGAACACGCGCAAATACACGTGTCTGTACACCGTATTTTTGCTGCCGCTTCTTTGAACGTAAGCTTTAGATTGGAAAGAGAACAGCGACCAAACAACACGAACAAAAGACAGTCTCACGCACACGCGCACACACAAACACGCTAACGAACATAAAAGGAAAAAAGAAGAAGGAAAACCACATCCGACCAATCACCATTCTCGTGTATGTATATTTCTTGAAAGCGAAAAAGAGAAAACAAGAAGGTACAAAGCCTGACAAGTGACACGTACGGAGGCATTTTATTGAGAAGCCGCTCGAGTCGCGGTTGTCGAGGTGATAGTACGAACAGCGAAGAGAAGTCGAGAGAAAATCAGGAGAGAGCGATAGAGGGAGAGAAATAAAAACAAACAGTGAGGAAAAGCGATGAAAAGACGGAAAAAAAGTATGTACGAACGTAGGATGGGTGGGAAGGGCGTAAGGGTGCGGGAGACGAACGAGATTCGAGGCGGGAAAAACGTGACGCGACGGTTTCGCGGGACGATGAGGGTCCACGAGTCGTGCGAAAAATGGAACAGGAAAAGGTGTTCGAGGAGGGCGGGAGAGATTCGGCGATACAGATCACACGATCTAGAAGACTACCCGTGATAATCGGTATCGCTCGTTCAGAAACGTTTCGTTTCGTTCGAGTCCAGCGTCCAGCTTCCGTCGATCAAAAATTTCTCTATGTCATCGATAAACGACCAACGACAAATTACCGCGTTCAACGAGGATAAAGTGGAAAATTCGGTTCTCTATCCGGTAGCCGAGCGGCGGGAGGCCAATGCAGGGGCGATCAATCGATCTCGTGGCGTTAAAATGACACGACCTTGACCTCGTTACAACCATAATGGCGGTTGGCCTCGGTCCCGCGAGTCTCTCCGATTTGCTCCTCGAGCCGTTTCCTGTTTTACGCGATTCTCTTGCTGCGCTACGCTCGAACGTTCTTCCGAACGCAAGCTTCGCAAAGGAAACTTGGACTTGAAGCCAAAGTTACCCGAGGTATCGATCGGCGATGATCAGATTACTCCGTGTTTACGCTAAATGTTTTTCACCGATTCCTAAACTACGATCGCATCCGCGAATTCCCGTGAAAAAAATTCGATCGCGAAGTCGTTTTATCGAGGAAGAGAACAACGAAAACTCGCTCGCGCGTAGAATCCCGATCGATACGGAAGTCGAGTAACGCGTAAATTCTCGGTAAGTTCCTCGCGAACGAGGAGAGGAAGGCTGCTCGAGTGGTGGGTGCAGGGTGAATCGCAGAAGCGACTGGATCGTCGAGGCCACGTGTCTATTCTAATTGGCTTCGAATATTACCTCCAAGTCGAGGGACGAACGATCGACCAACGCGCACAGCTAACGTGACTCTTACACGCGAAAAAGTACATGCCACGCCAATGACCCAGAAACTACCGACAACGTATCGTTGGTACACGGGTTGGATCTGCAAGTGTTCTCGCTAACTTTGTTACCGAAAACCTCTCGACAACCTCCTACTCGCGACACGATTCTTCGCCGAATTTCGTTACGCGAAACATCCCTTAAACCTAGTAAATCTAGATGTCTCTTTAGAGATTTCGAGATTATATGCGATTGCCAAATACCGGTTCAATTTTTATGAAAATTCATTCGAAAAGGACGGATGTACTTTTTCGCGCGTCAAGTTCGAAGAAGAGAAAAGGGAACAAAGAATCGATCTAAACGAGATCTCACGTTCCGAAAAATCGTTCGTTCTACTTACTCTGGGGTACCGAAAGCGCTACCAAGTAGCCGCACTCTAAATTCGAAACCAGCTGCCAATCGGATTTTTAATAAAATTACACTCGACAAATTGGACAGGCAGATGAACCGGATTTAGGCGCGAGAGGGTCGGCGGAAAGCTGGATCGTCGTCTCGGTAGGAAGACTTTCCATGTTCACCTCGAAATGCATTCAAGGCATCTCAACGTTATTTTCCATCGACCAATCTTCTCGTATTCGATTCTCCGTTCGCTCGAAATTTTCCATCGAAATGATCCCAGACTTGCAATACATGTTTATTGCTCTCAATTACTTCCCCACGACCGTTCAACAGTCCGAATCAATAATTGAACTTTTGTTTGAATATCGAACGATAAGACGAAAACTAATTGGAAAATGGAACATTTGCAAAAACAGAAACTTCGAAGTAGAGTAACCCGACGGTGAAAAGCGGACGAAATTGAATCGAAAGGAAGTCGAACGAGTAGAGAATCGAAAAGTCGAAGGATCGGAGAATTTTCGATACGGAAAATGAAACATGGAAGGTCCAGAACCGAAGCGGGTCCGGCGAAAGGGTGGCGCGTCCCAACGAAAGCGAAATTATTTTCAAATTCCCGCGAGTCACGGAAAGGGGTGAGTTTTCTTTAGACAAGGGAAACTGTCCCTTTAGCAATTCCGTACTCCCGCCACGGTTTCGGTGAATTTAAGCCGACGTATTGTGCGCCGGCTTTGCTGATGATACAAGTCACCCTCTCGACCGGCACTCCAGTCCACGAGCCACCCTTTTGGAAGCCACGTAGGCAAGGGGTTCGGCTTTTTTTTTAACGTCGCTGTCTTCCATTCGGCGAAGAAGCTTCCGCTTCGTCTTTAGGCTCTGTGTCCACGGCCAATTCGCGACGCGAGCTCTTGCTTCTTTTATTGCGAGCAGAATCGTCGTTGAATTTTAATCCCATCGCCTTTATCTCGCGACATTTTTTTCTATGTTCCTAATCATCGCGTTTCGGATAAAACTATAAATTCTGATTCTCGGTTGGAGAGTTCGCGTCGATTGTTTTCTTCGTGTATCGTTCCGAAGTTAACGAAAGAGCCCGTGACACAGGCTGGAAAGTTGTTTTTCAGCGACTGTCGCAAAGTGGAAGATGCGAGCGTTGCGCTCGAATTGCCGATGTATTTCGAACGACTCGACGAGAATCGCGTCGTCTCCAAGTGTCGACACTTTCGTCGAACTTTTTCTTCTCTTTTACGCGGTACGGTTGTTCGGGATTTTCATTCTTCCGTCGTGGATCCGATCTTTTATTTTCCTTAATAGTCGCGTATTAGAATTTGGACACTTTGATTTGTAACTTTGCAGTAAAAATTCCGCAAAAAGTAGGCTATTTTTCTAGATTTTTTGTTATTTTACTCGATATCAAGGACTTATTGCCCGTAAATAAGGTATTATTATAATAATACGTATAAATCACCGCGAGTAAAGGGACGCGCGGCTTTCGATAGCTCGAAGTACATCGGTGAAAGCGGGAAAAAACTATGGAAGCATCCCTTGTCTACACCTTGAGCTCGCACGAATGAAATTGGGTTACGCGAAAATTTGACGAAATTTAGAAAATTTGAAATCGATAACACGAATGAACGAACGAGGGTGAAAGTAAGATAAGTCGAATAATATGAAAGAGAATGGAGAGAGTAGGGAGACATAGGAAAAACATTGCGAGAAGAATGAGTAGGGAGAGAGAGAGAGAGAGATTAAAGCAAAAAGAGGGGGGATGATACATGGTGTGCCGATAAATCGTTGAGGAAGAGACAAATTTCTCAATAAAACGCCACCGGGCTACCTCGAGTCTCTATATATGTACAGTAGCACATTGCATGGCCAACATATATATATATATATATATATTCTCTATATATATGTATATTACTATAATTATTACCTATTATACTATGTAATTCGAGCGACACGAACGAAGAATTTCCCCTCCGTTCTGCGTCTTCGAGTCTGTTCTCCGGCGTGATCGAGGAACGTCAAGGGCGTTCCAATCGGAGCGCAAAACTTCGAGGAAGAGGGTAGTCGAGAATGGTGCGAGATTATTATCTAAGAACGGTGCTGGGTGGAAACAATACTTTTCTTTTTTTTTAGAAATCGATAATTTCTATTATACTTACGATAAATTGGATAAAGTATCGAAAGTCGATGGCGGGTGAATTCTCTCCGATCTAAAAAATGTATTTTCGCGATCTTATTTTCGAGCAACGTATTCGAGGTCTATCGGAGTCCCAGCATCGTTGTGAATAAAGAAACAATCTCGCCACGTGGGTCACAGATAGGGTGTCCCCAAATTCTTTGGTGTTTCTCACCCTTCAAGTTCGTTGATCGTACTCGAAAAAAAAAAAGAGAGAACGAGACAGTTTACCGAAAAATCGATTCGGTTCTATGGAATGCTAAATTTGTCGAGGAACGGGTGAAATACGCGAGAAAAGAAGTGGCGAGCGTTTCCGAGTACGAAAATTCGACGAGATAGAGGGAAAAGGGGAGAACGAATAAAAGAAGATACAGGACACCCTAGTTACACGGCGATCCTTTCGTACAGATTCGACGACAGACGAAAGTCTGCTTGCTTGCTTGCTTGCTAAATTCCTCGGCGTGGAAACGGGGACGAGAACACGAAAACGCCCCCGTTTCCAGCGCTCCTCTCTGTCTCTCGCGTCTTTGTCCTTAGAAAACGACACGAAGACGTACACGGGGAAAAATAAGTTATGTTTAGACGACCTGTCACCCCGAAGGTTGGCGAAATTTTTCCACGTAATCGATCGATCGTCGGCGTAGCGGAAAAGTAAAGTACCTGCACGCAAACTCTTCGACTTGTACATTTTAATTTTCAATTAAAAAAGTTACAATTGCCCCGTACGAAGAATTACTCGAGATTTGAATCGCGTAATTTCGGTAAAAGATTGGCGCCAACGAGATCGTTCGTCTTGCTCGTCTGCCGTAATGTATCGACGCAATTTCGATCGAAACAAAGAAAAGTTTCGCCGATGTTCGGGCTCGAATGCTGTCTTATCGAACGTGAGCATTTTGCTGCGAGCCGACCATTCCCCGCCAGATAAATCCCAATTTTAGAATCCACCGTAATACAGAGAGTGCCCGTTTACTTAGATATTAATTTTGAGGCCCCTTCGCAGGTAGTATTTGACCCACCCCACCCCCTGAACCCCTGCCCACGCCCTTATTCAACCAGATACCAGTATTGTTAGTCGATACCTTGTAAGACAAAGCATGAATGTTCAGCCCGTTGGAAAGAAGTCGCACATTACAGGCGTAACCCACATTACGTCGGTGACACTCGACCTCTTTCTCGAATTATCTAAAAACGTGTATCGTTGTTGCGCTTCGACATTGGTCGTTAGTTTGCGATGAACGTTGAATGTTATCGAATAATTCTCAGAATGTGTTCACAGAATGAGCACTACTAGCCACCCCGTGAGAAACAGGTCGAGGGACATCGGATCGGATACATCAGGGGTACACGAAACCACGTTTCGAAAAGATCGTCTACATCTACGTCTCGAACGTTTCTCGGTTCCCTTGAGACCGTTTCTAACGTAATCCGTAATGCTAAATTCGTTCGAAACCGTGATTTACGAACGGTCCGGCAAGTCGATACAACTATCGTTCGTGGGTTTCCGGGTTGAACGAATTTGTCGATTGACGTTTCGCCAAATATTTTGTATCGGATTTGTCGGTCGTTGATTCTAACAAGCGTATTAAACCGATCGCACCTTCAAACTTCGAGCCATCGAGAGTTACGAGAATTTTTCATCGAAGGGAAATTTCATTTAATCGAATTTCTTGCAATTGTTTGCCCAATCGTTGCCGAATTTCCTGTTATTCCTCTTACCCAAACGATCCTACGTTTGTCTGGAAGCTAGTAAATTTCAAATCCCATCGAATTCGTTACCTTTTGCTTTTCAATAAGCACAGAATACCTATTTCTCGAGTTACTTTTAAATGTTCCGTTTCTTTCAAGTTCTTCCCGTACTTTTGTTTAGTAATCCGTTAGTTCGCTGCCGTTCTTCACCATCGGGTCGTCGGCCACCGAATTTCTCTACAGCGATTCGTCGAACGTTTGACTTTTTACAGAGAAAGAGGAGAATTTTTCTATCAGATTTTTCGCAACGCGATCGGACATGTAACCGCTCGTTAAAAATGCTCGACAGCCACCGTGACGCTCTAATTAACTTTCTCGAAAATTGAATCGTACAGTGTCGCGTGCCCCCGACTTCCTCTGGCGAACGTCCGTCAAAACGCGTAGAATTCCGAGCTCAATGAATCGATAATGAGTCCGACAGACGCTACCCGTTATTGTTGCCATCGGTCTTCCGTTTGTTTTCGCGGCGTCCGTGCTCACCGCTGCGAGTCATCCACGATAATTAAATTATTAACTCGACGATCGCTAATTACGCGATGGGTGTCCGAGAATACGGTAATCGAACATCGTGTCCGATTTTAACAAACTTTGGGCCGAAAGCCATGGGTATCTTCTTCCGGTTTCGTAGAATGGAGCACTCGACGTTCCGACTATTTTTTAACGAACCTCGTGCGTCTTTCGATGTTAGTTTTGTCGAATCATCGAACACGGGATATTCGCTTTTGCAAAGTATAAATAAGTTTTATCGGAATTTCGTTGTTAGTCAACCAGCACTAGTTTACCGGAAGTCCGCCCCAAATTCCGTTAAGGATCCACGAAGTCCAATTTCGGCGCGGAGTCGAAGGATTGAGAACCGATATGAAATAGATTCCATGAAGAAAAATACACGAAAAGAGTAGAGAAGAGAAGAGAAGAGAGGAGAAGAGAAAAAAGTAAAAGATATCGATAATCGCGTTAATAGGAACGTTGGATTCGAGCGAGTGGAGTACACGGAAGTAGACGGTGACATAGGAGAAGTCGAGGAAGCGCGTCGTAGGGCGTAAACGGGATTGAGTTCCCTGTGCGGGTGACGGGGCACCGCGAATATCGTCGAGTTCGGCCAATAAGCAATAAAATTGAATCGCCCTCGTAAATCTATGCGAAGCGAGAAAATCCAAGAAGAACCGGGCGTCCCGACTCCATCGGAATGTGAGCCTATCAGGCAAAAAAGGGGCAACGAAGGGGAATGCCTATCGGAGACGAGGTTCTTCCTTGCACGAACAACTACCCCCACTTGTCTATAAGGTGTGCTTGGAGTTAACATTTTACAATCATTCAAAATGTAGTTATCGGTTTTATTTCAATTTTAATTTGCGAGATGCGATTCGTTCGAAAGACTTGAATTAACTTAACGTTAAGAAGTGAACGGAGACGATGGAAAAATTGATAGAGGCAAAAGAACATGTCCGACTGAAAATGTTGCGCGTCCAGCGTTGAATCGCGTTAGACAAACTTCAAAATCGTGATAATACGTGCAATTGCCGTAGGTGGATTAACGGAAATGAAGCGAAATTCAATTTCCTGGCAGCTGGATATTTTCCTAAAAACGGTGATAGCGAGCATCGGTATCGATAGATCGTACAAACGAGTTAAGAACAAAACGTTTGCAAGAAAATAAACAAATCTTCGTTGCTTTGAATTCTAAACACGTCCATATCTAAAATGCATTGCAATGTTTATGAGATCTCGTTTAAATGGAACGAAAAGAAATGAAAAGTTGATCCGACACGAGTGTCGACGAAAGAAGAATTAAGGCGGAAGTCGGAAATAGACGATGATCTCGTTTAGCTCAAAGTCAGATGTTCAAATAGGGATTTGAATAATTCTACTCGTAAATATCGAGTTAAACAACATCGAAAGGATGCAAATAAAATGGAATCAAAGTCATCGACGAGAAGGGCTGGCCAATTCCCAACGAGAAAGCTGCTTCGACGACACACCCGGTGTATCGGGAGAGGGTGAGCGGGTCGCGGGGGTTGAAAGGACCGGAACAGAGTATCGGGATCGCGTGGCCCATGTAAATGCGCGGCCGCCTTCTCTGCGTGTATTATTTTATTATATACCAGAAGCTATTGGGACCACGTGACGCCAGCGGGTTGCCTCGGCCGAAACGCAATCATTCTTGAGTTATTCGAAAAGGCTGGTGGCTGCAACGGATTCCCCGACCCACCTATACGAACAAGACGTCTACGTGCCGCACTCGCATCCCTGACAAACTTCCTTTTGATCGAACCTAGCCACCGGTTACGCCCGGATTGTACGCGAATCCGATCCCACGACCACTCGAGCCTGTCGATGCGACGCGACGCGATGCTCGATGGAGTTTCGAAGTTTATAGTTTTGGCTTTTCCTACGGTTGGAAATCTGCCCATTTCGATTTCAATTTCTGACACCCTTTCGCGACTTTTGTTTTCAACGTTGAGCTTGTGGGTTTTTGGCTACTTCCAATGGAAAATATTGCCTCGATAACCCCTGAATTTGATAGATTTCGCAGGTAGCTCGCGAAGATTTCGCGAAACGATTCACAACTTCTCTCTCCGAATGGTTGGATTGGGAATGAAACGGATGCTGTCCATCAAAAGCGTAGATGGCACAATTTCATTCGATGAATAGGACGAACGTACGGCAATGTATTTGTGACATTTGTCGACCGAATAGTTAAATATTTGTCTATTCGTTGCGAAATATTTCATTCTATAATCTAAATTTATTTATTTAACGTTTCATCTACGAATAGACAGTCGCGTATAATTGAATATCTATTTACGTTGTATGTTGCGCGTAACCCAGGCGACAGTGAAAGTCAGTGTTGCGTGTTTGTTCGATCGGATAAACGGATGTTTATCTTGTATTCGTTATTCGTCGTCGCGAGCGCGTTCGATATAGCGGCTCCTCGACGATACACGGTTCGATTAGACGAAGCCGATGAAATTTTTCCGGCCGAGCAGATCCTCTCGCGTCAAAGAGTGGCCTGGCCGGCTTTTCAGGCCGTGGCGCACAAAGTGTCAGCCGGATTATTTTCCGAAAAAGCTCGCGGCCACCGACACCGACACCGACACCGACATCGCGTCAGAGATATTCCGCACGTTAGGAGCTCGTTAATGCTTTATCGCGCGGTTGCGCCCGACTGGATTTGGCCCACTTTGCCCGTTTCTGGAATCCTTCGATCGATCCGTGACATCCGGCTCCTGCTTTCGCATCCATTTCGAGTTCTGCTCACCAACGGATACACAACGATGTCTGACAACGCGACCGTTCTTCCGGCTGACAATTTTAACACCTCCCCCAGCACCTCCCTGTCCGTTCCTTGTCCGGGAATATCGTCACTGTCATCGGTATGTTCTTCCCCTTTCATAAAGCTATTGTCGGCAAAAATAGATTTTTATTATCGAAAGCCAAGGGAAAACGGACCGAAGGAAACGCTGTGTTTTGTGACGAAACTTTCGGAAATTACCGAGAAGAATGGCGCGAGGAGTCTAGAAAAGTTTAAGCCCGTATACGCAATTAAACGGAAAATCGTGATAATTCCTGATTCGAAAGGGCAAGAAATAACGTCAAAAAAAAGAGGAGGGTAGATGTTGGAAAAAGTGAAACGACGAAAACGCTTCGCGCCCATAAGTCGATTGTCGCGACGATCAAACCTTTCCTGCTCGAAAGCCCCGAGGGTAATAACGAACGCGTCAATTTTCCGTCTCTGCCGGCTGTCCACCACCCACAGCGCCCCTTTGCAACCCCTTTGCAATGGCATCCGTGGCTGGGCTCTCGATGTCCTTGTTCCCGGTGCCATTTTTTCGCGAGCTTCCTTTCATTCGTTATCGGTCGCTTGCTAATGGCGCGCGATTGCCTTTTAACCCCTCACCCCTTCGCTGGTGTCTTCGTCCCTTCGTTGCTCCTCGTCCGTCCCCCCGTGTACGCGTTGGCGTTCCATTTTCGTAGATCGACCGCAACCGAAAAACGAAGGGAAGGCTCGCATAGAAAATTTTAATCGAGAGCTACTTTGCCAAGGATTTGTCGTTGGGACGACGGGGAGGGTGACGTTTAAGATCGTTCAACGGTTGGTCGTCCCGGTGGCAGGTTAATGGAAAATCGTGACTCGCGATGGCGGAATTAGGATCGGTTAGACACGATTGAAACTTGGGACGTTTCGCGATCGACGCGACGGTGGTTCGATTTTTTCTACGACGGAATCGAACGCAACGGTCGGTAGCGGTTGTTATTGACAGCCGTGGAAACACCGGAATTAAAAGTCCTCGTGTTCTCGTCCAGGTACGAACCCGCAGTTTCGAAAGATAAAGTTTCAATTTAGATTGCTGGCCGCGACGTAATTCTTTAGGATTAAACGCGTGTTGCAGATAAAATTTTTTACTATACCTGGAACCGGGCCTGTTCACGTGCGTCGTTTTTTTTTTTTTTTTTTCATTCCTCTCATCTACGATTATGCCCCATTTACGAGACGAGTACCGCAAGGGACCGGCAGTTATTACGTTGCAATTTCGATTTAATGTCGCGATCGCCTCGCGTGAGCGTATAGCTATTATTTCAAAGGGTAGTCAATCGGCGCGCAGTGTTAAAATCGAATCCGCGGTGCAGTCTCCTCGCTGAGAAAAATGAATTCGTTGAAAATGGTGATTTCGTCGCGACGCGTTCCATTTGTTTCGGTCGCGCACTTTCGATCGAGGAACTTCGAGTTGTCAGGAAGCGAACGGTAGAGTGAAATTTTATTTTTTTCAATGGATACAATGTACCGCATTTTCATGCCGTTTCCATTCCAATTGTCCTGTAAAATAATTTTTACACGCGAATCGAAGTTCGTAAATTTTTAAGAGAGTTGGATTTTAGTTTCCGAATATACGAGATATTTTTAGTCGGAGAATTTGGGACTCGGATATTTTTTGGTCAAAAAGTTGGCCACGCGGGAAAATTTCGAATTGAGAAATGAAGAAATTAGAAACTAGAAAAATAAAAAATCGTTAAGAAATTTGCTACTCTAACAGAGGAACGAAATATGTACGACCAACGAGAAGCATGTAATTTTACGAGTTTGAGTCTCTCGAGAGCTCTGTTTGAAATCCGCGTCGGTGCAAACTTTTTCTCGGAAAAATTACCTCTCGCGTTCGTTGGAAACGTTCCAATGACAAAGAGAAAAACGAGGGGGAAAACGTATACTCGACAAAACATAATACCACTCAGATTCGAAACAAGGCATACATCACTCACTCGAGACACCAACGAAAACACACCCGAAACCACTCTCGCTTCTCCAAGGAAATGCATCTCTTGACACTCTTGCATCGTCACATGTCCGCCCCCCGCCCCTGCCCTCTTTTGGTACCCTTTAGTGACATGTTTATCAGCAGTAGTATTATATCAGTTATTGAGATATTCGTGGTATGCAACCGAATCCCCTTTTTTTATCCAGTGACTTGTGTACATGTTACTTATGCCCTTGAACATATTTCTCGATGTGTATCTGTAAGTCCAGATTAATTTTTGTTTTCTTTTGTTTGAAAACGTACGAAACGAGTTACATATACAAAAAAAAAAAAAGAAAAAGAAAAAAAAAACAAAAAAAAACGAAAAAGCATTCGTAGAGTGTAAAAAAAGATTCCACGAAACGACCTACAAAATGGTCGTTCACCTGAACGAGTTCACCATTGATTCACATTCGTCTTTTTTTCTGCTTTCAGCTGCACAGATTCCACAACGCGGAAGTAAGTACGATTAAAATACATTCAAAAACCGTTTTCCTTTCGTTTGTTTGGCGACGTCTTAATCGAAGCTATCGTTGATTAGACACGGGGCGCGAGAGAGAAATACTTCTTTTCGTATCGCGTTTAGCGGCTGCTTGGAATCTTTCGCGCGGAACATTTTTCAACGACTCACTACCATGTGGTTCGCGTTTTTTACGCGACAACGGAACGTCTTTGGAGTTTGTTTTAAAAAGTACACGGTGCTTCGTTTCGAGCACGAACGAATCGGGGACAATCTTTCGCTCGTGTTAAGCGAGATCGGATTGAAGTAGCCGAAGAGGTCATTTCTAATTTACAAACAACGTTCTTTCCCTTTATTTTTGTCCGTACCATCGAACGCGTTTTCTCTTTGACGGGCAAAGTAGCTAGCGATTCTCTCCATCGGTTCTCACGGCGATCGACTAAAGGATGGTTTGAATTTTAGCATGCAAGAGGAAAGACGAGATGGCGAGCCAGGCAGAACACCAACAGCCCGCCCCCAAGAAACCGCGCCTGGTTTTCACAGACCTTCAGCGCCGTACTCTACAGGCTATTTTTAAAGTAAGTCTTGTATAACTTAACTCGCGTTTTGATCGATAGCGGTTTCTCCGCGTTCTGTCTCGATTGTCCCGGGAAAGCAAAAATTCGAAAACAATGAAAATTGACGAACGGAAATTCTTCGCGAACATGTTTCGCTTTGAATCGACGTTACAGTCGTTTTTCTAACGATGCAGCCCCGCGCGAAATCGTATTCCAAAGCGACGTTATTGCTGTCTACCACGGTCTACTCCGCGAAGAAATTAGCTTGTCCTCCGCGATGAACAAATTGTTCCATCGTAATGCTGCAAGATTCGCGCATCGATCTTCCTTTACTTGCCACCGCGTGCACCAACGGTTACTCGATAACGGACAAAATATTAATGAAATAAAGGAACCCGTTCTCGCTAGCCCGGCGAGTGAAACATTCAAAGGATCGAGCAATAAAATTTCCCCGCTTCCTGGCAGCCATCGATAGCGATAGGCATCGTTAAAAATGGAAAAGGCGTTTCGAGTATGGTTGGGCTGGATTTTTGTCCCGTCGCTACGTCGACAGGAACGCTAATGAGGAAACGGACAATATCGATGGGCATTCTCGAAAGTGCTCGCGATCGTAGTCGCAATCGAAGCGCGGGGAGCGCGCGGCGAAGGAATCGGTCGCGAAATAATTCAAGACAGATCGATAGTCGGCGGTTGACGCGCAAGGGGGGTCAAACTCAACCCTCCACCCGCACTCCTACTCCTGCCACCTGCCATTCGCTCGATCTGCGCGTTTTTATCCACGTGCATGCGAAAAATCAGGGACGCGACACGCGACCCCAACGATTGTTTTCCCTCGTTTCTGTTCTCCGTTTCATCGATGCACGCGCGTCTCGATCGTTTCGATGAACTTGGCCTAAGTAAGCTTGCTAAGGGTTGGACCAAGTAAACAACAGCTGAAAAATTTCGGTTGTTATTCAATGTTTGAATTTCTTTGGCATTTCATGGCATCGCGAATATCTCTCTTCTCTACCACTCGATCGTAGAGTGGTCGTTTTTGACTTGGTCGTAGGGACTGATTTTATTCGCGATTAGCTTTTCCTTTCCACGACGATTGGAAGGTTTCAAGCCGATTGGAAGGTTCGAATGTTTCTGGCTCGCGTTAGAAGTCTAGGTACCATACACGAGCCGGGTAATGTCGTTGGGAACTATGCCAAATAGTTTGCAAACCAGTCTCCGTAACTGCGACGAACCTGTCATTAAAGAAGGCATTAAAAGACAACGAAAGAACTCTGGAATGACGACGCGGAATTTACGTCCGTAGACGCTCACTCGATACCTCGCTCGTCGCGAACCGTCCATATCGCGGCCATTCGATTCCACGCGTAAAAGTCTACAATCCTCGAAACGCGCCTGGCAACAACGATCGTTGACATTCGTATTACAGCGACGTCCATTTACGTTAACTCCTCAACGTTGAATCGCAAGCAGTCTTTCGAAGTGGAGCTTTTAAAAAAAAATTAACTCTTAACGCGTGGTTTTCGAATTCGTTTCGATCAATCTTCCGGAAACACGAGGGAATCAGTTTCATCGAAACAGATCGAATGTATCGGAACCCTTCCGACCAGTTCGATTGAAAGATAAATATGGAAATAACGTGGACGTTCTCGAGAAAGACGAAAGATCCGGTCGAAGCGTATTCGTTGGCTCTTTGGAAGTATGCCAAATAGTTCGCGAATTGACCTTAGCCCAGTTAACGTCGTCGCTCGATCTTTCTCGCGTTCTGCTTCTATTTTCCGCTCGATTCTTCGAACTTGAAACTTGCAACGAATCTTTCCACTTCTCATTCGCGTATCACGATCTCGTAAAGAAGACGAAAATCTTGGACTGCGATCGGGAAACGTGCAGTCGCGAACCAACGAACAGTCGTGAAAACGTAGCAATAAACGCGCAACACCGATCGATCGTGCAAAAGAAATTAATCAAGCCGCTAGAATGGCGCTGTTACGAGAGATTTAATTACTCCAAGTACCCTGCATCGAACGACGATAGCAACGCGAATACGGTGGTTTTCGATTTTCCAAATGCCCGAACTCGAAGAGTAGCGATATCGAAATATATGGAAAATAAAAAGAGTACAGGGTTAGGAAGGCTTCGAAGAATTCTGATAGGAAACTCGGTGCCGCGTAATTCGAAGGGAGTATGCACCGGGGTGACGTTTAAGAAACCGCGCGCGGCCGCGGCCGTATCGATATCCTGTCTGAATGTAATTCACCGTGTGTAACGCAACGAAACGAAGGTTGCCGCCTCTGTCTACGGAATACCAGTTCAATATACAGAGAAGCGTATCAATTGCTGGAAATACAGGACACTATCGGCACGAGGATCGTGATTATTCCTTGACAGCCACTGTGCACCGTGTCTGAGCGGAGGAAGAGGGAACGGAGCGATGGTTGCATATGTGTCACGAGGCGAGCGGTGCACGGACAACTTCAAAAACGACAAGAAAATCACGTGTTCTTCGTAAACGCTGTACTTGGACAAATTTCGATCGTTTTTTCAATTACGATGCAACGTAGTTTAATAAATTTTACGACGCGTACGAATCTTTCTAAATCTTTCTAAATCGAGTCATCTTCGGGTACGACTAAACGTAATTTATTTATCGAATAATTCGTTGAAAAGCAAAAAAAAAAAGAAAAATTGTGTCGGTTCGTCGACTGAAATATCATCTTCGTTACGAATTCGAAATTAAAAAACAAGACTATCATCGACGAGTGTCGAGATCGAGGATAATTCGCGAATCACTCGTTTTAATGTAATAACGCTTAGAGGGTTAAACGGTCGCGTTTTACGCGTAGCGCGATAATTATTGCGTTCTGTCACGCCCGCTGGAACATTGGTTTGTAATAATTGTTGCTTCGACCAATCGATACCCTCTCTCTCGCTCACTCACTCTCTCTACCTCCTCCGTTATTGATCGGCCCACGTCGAGTAAGAAACGTCGCGTGGGAAGAAAGCGTGCCAGCCCGTTTACCACATCTAGAGAAATGTTTATCGTTCCGACGGTCGAACGACGATTCTTCGTATCGTTCTCTCTTGGTTCGAACGAACGAATACCAGAAAAGTCACTTTACCTATTTCGTTTATATACGGGGCGAAAGCTGTAATATAACAATGTTAGTAAGTAGAAAGAATTTGGTGGACTGAACGTGCATAGCTGTAGCTTAATCGTTTAGTCGTTTGTTAATGGAATTCAATGTTCGGGTATGCCGGCTCGTCGAATTGCAGATTCTTTTGATAAACTGCCGTTCCGTGCATGTATCGTAATTAGGACGCAGTTGGTAAGAATGTTTGTCGTGTTGCAGGAGACCAAGAGGCCGTCGAAAGAGATGCAGGTGACAATCGCCAGGCAGCTGGGCCTGGAGCCGACGACGGTCGGCAACTTCTTCATGAACGCTCGACGCCGCTCCATGGACAAGTGGAAGGACGAGGACCCGAAGACCGTCGCGGTCGATGAGGGACAGCTATCACCCACAATAGGTATCGGGCAACGACAGCCAAGCGATGTTTTGTGACACACGTCCGACCACGAGGAGTACCACGACGAGTCACCCGAAGAAGATTTGCCCTTCTCGTAAGGGCAGCGCGTTTCACGCGACGCGACGCGACGCGTTGCTTTGATTTCGAACGAGAGGATATCTCCAACTGACCTGGAACGTCAGTTTTTCACGCGTTCAGAATTCTTTGCGATAGGCGATTGGGATTCGTTTCGATAACGCGACGATAACCACGGGACCGTATCGATGAATTTTTCTCACGATTGGATACCGTTATTGGATATACAGATCAACGAGACCTTTAGGTCCGTGCGTTGTAAGCGCTTGGACAAACGGTATCGTTCGAGGTCACCAGTCATCGAAGAAACTTGTCCAAGATTAATTTATATTTATCGGTCTAATTTCGTCCAGTTACGAATCCCACCTTCGTTTCCTTGTCGAGTAATCTACCGGAACGAACTGACGATATCATCGAAACCGTTCGACGGTCGACGCTTTCAAGGTTTTCGGAACTTTTTTAAAAGCTTCGAGAATTTCCGTCGAGTCCCACGGTTGACCGAATTTCGTAACGTTTCAACTGAAAGCAGAACGAATTTCAAGGCAAAACCGGTCATTCTTCGAACTACCACGCAACGACGTCATTATCTTATAACCACGCCTGGAAAATCGTCTGGAAAGCACGGCCGCTGTGATCATTTTTTAACGACGACCATCCGTAACGCGTGCGGCAGTATTGTCCGTGAATATTATAGTCGAGCTCCTCCACGTCGACCAACACACCGGCAAAAACCATTTCGTTTCAAACTATTCGTCGCGATTCGATTCTATGGTAAAAAGAATTTCCGGTTCTGTCGTTATTTTGCGAATACTTTTTACGCGGAGGGACTTTATTTTATCGAGGAAATACTATACGTTGGAAATATAAAAAATAGCTTTGTCGTCACAAAATTTCCTGTTCTTTGGAAAATTGTATCTCGATGTCGACGATCTATTCGATTAAAATGAATAGGTAATCGCGCGGTAATAAACATACATGACGTTCCAGAGATCGAAATCGAGCATCGTCTAGCGGCGTCGAAGGAAACCGTGCCAGCCGTCGTTTTTCGGATCCGAGAAACTCTCTCCCTCCTTCGATATCGAGCTCGTGAGATCGTCTAAAATGTGACGAAAATTACACTTGGACGAATCGTTCGAGACTTCGAATCGAACCTCTCCGGAAACTTGGTGCCATAATTTGCCATACTAGATTAAGCTACCTTTCTCCGCCGTGGGTGGTTCATCCCCTCGATGTGAAACACTTTCTAGTCTACGCGTGTCGAAGTGCTTCTCCGAAGAACGCCATTTTTTATCTAGTCAAAATTGCGAAAGACGCGCTTCGGATTGTTTTAATCGGTGCTCGTAAGCTTCTTCGACGCGGAACGGGCGACGTTGAGATGAATTCCAACGCGTTCGATCTCGAGGCGTTGAGATTTTAAGTTGCGTAACCGTGAAAGGAAACGATACTTTTCTCTCGAACGCGGTAACCCTTTGCGATTCGTCTTCTCGTCTAGAGAGCAGCCGGTGTTAATTTAAAAAAAGATGCCCTTCACGTCGAGCGCGAAGATACTTTTTTAATACTATAATAAATGTTTTAAAGAATGGAGTGTTTTAGTGCCATGTGGACAGTTTTCGTGCCATGTTCTATTTAAGATAAGGAAAGAAATATCGAAGAGACGTGGCTGGCTCAACGCGGAATCGCAAAGGGTTTCAAACTTGCACGAATTTAGAAAAGTGCAACATTTCGCTTGAAAAAGGAATATTTTTACTGAAATCGAGGAAGCCTACGATTTAGAACGATCGATTTCGTCGCTTTAAAGGATCGATAGACAGAAAAATGTAGCCCGAAAGTTTATTTATACAATCCGACTTACAAAACGAAATTCAATTTCGCGTCAAAGAAACAAAAGATCAGATTTTAAAACTTCTTCCGATAATTCTGGAATATCTCCTGTGGTAGGAAAAAAGAAAATAGTTGATTAAACTCCAGTTCGGCAACGATGATTTTAAAGCGACAATGCCTCGATTTGCGAATAAAAGTAGTCCGTAAAAATTCAAGAAACAGAGGGTGTTGGAAACCGAGGGAGAGAGAGACTTTGTTCCGAAAGTCGTCGACGCAAGAGGGTGCAGCGTTCAGGACTCGTCGTGTCCTCGTTGGTCGCTAAAAGGGACAACCTAACGAACCCGTTAAAACTGAACAAGAACGCGAACAAGAACAGCTTCGTTTCTTAACACATCACACTCATACGCGACAAACGTAAACATGCGCGCGCACATACACACACATACACACATACACATACAAAAATATGCAAAACAAAAAAGTGGCATCGTGTCGAGGGTGCACGTGCCAAGTGATATATTCTATGTATGTAATAAACATTGTATATCAGAGTGGACGCTGTTTTGTGCGAATCGACGAAGAAGAGGAGACGGGACACGAGACGTACGGAGGGTGATCGTTCGCGAGAATTAGTGGATCAGTGTTCACCGACATGCGAAGAGAGAGCAAGTGGAATGCGTGAGAGAGAGAGAGAGAGAGAGAGAGAGAGAGAGAGAGAGAGAGAGAG
>NW_026534333.1:7973739-8080010 GCF_026225885.1 Hylaeus anthracinus | reverse complement strand
GAGAGAGAGAGAGAGAGAGAGAGAGAGAGAGAGAGAGAGAGAGAGAGGGAGGAAAAAAGAGCGAGCGAGCATGCGAAAGACTTAATGAACCGCACTCGATACCGAATCGTAATTGTGCTGTGCTATTGTACATATTAAAGAGCGAGAGAAGCGACACGCGAGAGAGAGAAAGAGACACACACGTATACACTCATACACACATACACGTACAGAGGCGTTCGATTGCGTGAAAGAGCAGTGATCGAACAGACTGAAAAGAAAAGAACCACCGATTTTCAGTAAGGAAAAGAGGTGGCTTCTTTTCGCGTTTCCCGCTTGCACGCGAACCGTTCCTCGTCTTGAAAAATTTTACGTTTGTTTTGCGTTCGATTATTAAATTATTTTTAAGTGGACAGGCGACTCCACCGGGACCTCCTTCGCGCAAAGTTATTCATTTTCGACTTCGAAACGGTATTGGGTTCTACAAATATTTTGGAATATCTGAAAAATATTTGTCTGCAAGTCAAAGAGCAACGGTTATACATTAGTAATCGAGCAATCTTTATCGAAGACCTGTCGTACATGGTTGCGTATTTTGTTTTTGTTTCCTTTTCTCTTTGAATCCGACCGATGAACAACGTTAAGATACTTTTGCTTACTTTTGCTAAATATTTAGTGCTCGAATGTTAGTTATGACATTTAGGATGTTTGTGAAAATTCTCGATTATTTTCACCATCTAAATTGGAATCATCGATGTTTCGCGAAGACATCGAGTTGTTTGTAGGAGGGCCCGATGTAAGATGCGCTAAAATAAGAATCTTCTATACTAGTCGATACTATATCTCTACGTTGAAGCGTCGAAATAACAAACTGAAAAGACATGTCCGTCGATGTTTCGAGCTTTGAGCTTCTTCGAGTTCCCAGGGATTCAAATTCTGCGTTCATCGGATTGTTTGCGCAAAGGATACTCGGTATCCTTTTTCTTTTCTTAATCGAATTTCAAGCTGGCCAGTGAGCGAAACGTCGGTTTGTCCGGAGGTCACCGCGTCGAGATGAACGTTAAACTTATCGTACCAAAAATAAGAAACCACAGAGGAAACGGAAGCGACCGGGTCGCGGCCGTCGATTATAAGATCATATATAGTACAAAGTAAACATATATTATTGTAATAACAGTTTAAATTAAATATAAGAGGAGCGTCGCTGTTTCAACGGGGTGTGTAAGAAAATGGTGATACGAGAAGGAACGTTTCGACCATTGGGTCGAGGAACGTGACTTTACACTTTAAACTTTAAACTTCAAAGTGACGCGTGAAAAAAGGAGAAATGGAGGTCGCGAGCGGGCGATAGCTTCGAGCGTCGAGTTTTCATAGAAGTTTCCTCGTCCGGCGTGGTTCCGTCTCGTTGTCGGACGCGATGTAACCCGCGCGACGATGTTACACTCGAGGTTCTCACCATTCGAAGATGGCTCCACTTTTTTCGTCGGTTGCGCAACATCTGCTCTGCGCAAGGTATCGGACAGCGAACAGTTCTCGAGAGGTACGCGACATCGGAGCAACAAAACAACTGAAAACGAAGTCGATCAGAGGACCTGGTACCGTACTACCGATTATCGGGAAAACAGGGAGCGAAAGGAAATGGATAGATGTTTTCTGGACGGAAGGAAAAAGAGATCTTGTTTCAACGCTATAGCAATAGATCAAACATCGCGAATACACAGACTAGAGGAGACTCGGAAAAGTTTGGAGTGACGTAACAAGTTGCAAAGCCAAATTGCATTCGCGGACATTGAATGATGGTATTCGCAAGATCCAGAAAAGAGCAAAATTTGTGAATTTAAAACCAAAATGAAAACCAAAGCAATAACGAATCTACGTGGGAGGAAACGAGCGGGTGGTCGCGAAGTTTAAGAAGTAAAGTAGAATTTTTACATACCAAGCAAAAGTCGGATCGAGCAAGATTTCCAAATAAAAAATGGATCGTAATAGCAGGATGTTGCCCGAGGTTCGTCCGTTTCAACCCTTGAATGTAATATCGCGGTAGAGCAAGCCACGGGGAGGGGAGGGCGGGGGGAGCATAAAGGCGATGGTCGCATCGTGACAAGGAAAAGATCTCGCGCGCTCAGTTGGTCGCGATCCGACTCGAGGGGAAGACGTCGCAGGGAGAACGAAACACGGACGAAACGACGCGCGAAGGGATCTTTATCCGTACGATAAGCCTGTACATAGACGATTAATCGCGATTATCAATTACGCCGTTATCATCGTCACCTTTGTCGCTATTATTCTTCTTATTACGTTTATTTGTATTATTCCTGTTGCCATTAATGCGATTTTTATTCCTGTAACGAGACGATTGATTATTATGTAAGTATACCGTAAACATGTTCTTTGTTAAAGTGAGAGAAAGAGAGAGTGAAAGTGGGGCGGGGAGGCCGGGCAGGGGGAATGCAGAACTGAGATTAAGGGGAAATTTAATTAGCACAGTTATTCGAGAAATTTTTAGAGCTGACAAGAGCTGACGGGTCGTGAACAGAACAAACACAACAGTAACAGCAACAGGAGCATCAACAACAACAACAACAACAACAACAACAACAACAGTAATAAAATATCGCGATCGAGTTGAAAAACGATTAAAATAGGATTAGAGAAAGGTCAAGGGCGTAAAGGGTTGCGTTATCGTAAATAAAATTGGAATCCGAAAGACACGCACGCTAGGTACACGCGAAACAGAACATTAAAGCAAGAACATAGTATATAATTATATATATACTATATATATATATATAAATATACATAAAATATAAATATATAAATATAAATATGAATATAAATATAAATATAAATGAATGATATATTATATATATAAATATATAAATATAATTGCCATTTTCAGGCATCCAGGGGTAGTTAGAGAATATGGGGTGGGGTGGGTGGGCTAGGGTGGGACGAAGATACATATATTTAGTATAGCGAAAAGCCCAGCGATCGAATGGAGGGGTGTCGTTGCCGGGATATTCCGGTGTCGATCGATCGACGATCGGCGAACACGTGTAATTAGAAGAAGACCGCGAGACGAGACATAACGCGCGACCTAGTTCTACCGAGGGTTCGAAGATAACACGGACAAATTAATAGGAGCAGAGAAAGATGTCGAGAGGAAGGTTTTTTTTTTTCAGGAAACTCTAGATCGAGAGACATCCCCATTTATTCGCTATATTTTCATATCGCAACAATTATCGATTTATCCTGTTTCTAGAAGAAAATATTCGCGTGACCAAGTGTCAATCTAAACTTTGAAGATAGACGAACGAAGCACCGTTAGCTCGATGCTTTTTACACCAACGGTAACATCAACGGTCAAGCTGTAATATAATACGCGTGACATCCTCGTTCTCTCGGCTCGATTAATTTGTCGGTATCGTTCCAAGACAGCCAGTACACAATATTAGCGATACACGGTACCTCGTCTCAAATCGAGGACGATGACGAACAGAAACACGGAAGAAATACTCGAACCGTTAATTCCGAGCTAAGATTTATTCCGCGAGGGTGCAAAATAAGCGTGGTCTTTCGCCGAGCAGTGTACGCCATTCCCCGTAACGATTCGTATCAATTCGACGAATGTTCAGGGGATGTTCGGTGGCATACGGCGAAGGAACCTCGAGACGAAGGTGAATGAACATATATAAATATAAATATATAAATATATATTAAAGAAAAAAGAGAAATAATAGTAATAACGATAAAAAAGGGAATAAAACGTAGAGACTAAGAGAATCTATTTCGGATCCGTGTATGTATACGCGTTTTTTTATATTGCAACGATGCGAGTCGCGCGCGCGAGTTTTAAATCGGTAGATACGAGAAAAGTTAGGAGAGGGGGGGATATTAAGTTAACCCTTGGACTCGGCAAGATATGCGGAGCGGAGGTAATCAACGTTGGACGAATGTTGAGTAATATATTATATGGGATATATTATATTATTATATAGCACGCGTAAAAATGGTGGAGAGGTTAGGGGACCGGTTTCTGTCCTCGTCTCGGCTACTCGTTTCGTAGATAGAGGCTCGTTTTCTTTTAACTAGAATTATTTCGTTTCTCGTTGTTGACTTCTGGGACGAAGACCGTCAATGCGTTTCTCGACAAAACGATCCCACTTGATTATATTAGGCCGGGTTTAATGTCCTTTTTGTATCGTACAGTTCTGTTTGATACAGTTGAATGTTCGATGTTGCTCGAAAAAGGAATAACAATTTGCTTAATAAAGACCACAGTTGACGAAAATACAATGATACGGACTCGTAGTAAAATAAAACATAGCCGAATCGCGAGAAACGCTGCGAAGCTTCGTTTTTCATTCGCTCGAATCCGTCGCGAGCGAGCAGCGGGAGAAACGCAGGGCAGAAACCCCTTCAGGACTACAGGGAGAAATGTCCGAGAGCCCGTGGTCGCGTCTCGCGGCCATTCGTTAACTAATTATCTGTTGATCGGATCGGTGGAAGATCGAAAGACGACAGAAGAAAACACACGAGTGTGGTGCGTGGGCGTTGAAAGAACGAAGCGAGAACAAGGTGAACGGTTCGTACGACAATAAGGTATCGATTAGTTAATCAGAGATGAAATAATGTAAAATACAAGTGCAAAAGCAAGTATACATTATTATATTTATTATAATACGAGGGTTCATCGTGTCGACGTCCACCGTCAGGGCAGGAAATGTTCGGCGAGCGACCGCACGGTCTCTCAAGCCGAAAAGGAAAAACGAACAGACGGGTAGAGGATTTTCACAGAGCTGAGAGACGACGTCGGGGCTCCTTTTAGAGTTTTAAACGCGAACCGCTACGCCGCTAGGGTCGAAACACACAGCTTAGGTTTTGCGCGGGACGTATCGAAACGAGACGAAACGCGGAGCCACGCTAAACGAAGAATGCCGAACGGACGGATTAAAAGATTGAGAGAATCGAGGAAACTGATCGATCTCTCGCTTCGGCAGCGGTCGTTTCCTCCTTTCTCGGCGAAGGGAGGCGTGACCGAGGATCGATGAATCTCCGCGAGGACATACCAAAGGATCGTAGATTAAACGCGAGTAAAAGAGGAAAACATTATTTATTGTTTACACTTACGTATTCATTAGCGAATGACACGTACACGTATACACCGACACACGCAAACGCGAACAAACACAGACACACACGCGTACAAAGAGCGAGAGTGATCGAGAGAGAATGCGAGAGAGAAAGAGTTTACGAACGTGAAACTTAGTCGAGGGAGCTACGCGTCGTTGATTTTGCGAAAAAAATAGGGGCGGGACGGGGTGGGGCGGGGGAGGGGGTGATAAAGAAGGAGAGCGCAAGCGGTTGCAAAAGAATTACACTTGTAAATGATGAAGTCGAATTTTTCAGCTGAGATCGATCCGCCGGAAAGATCGACGAGGGGGTAGTTTTTTCTTGTAAGCGACCACTTTGTTAGCGTCCGCTCGTCGATCGAACGGCGACGATCGAGGATCTGGGATCCAAAAAGCGTCGATACTACGCCGTCGAGTCACGAAATTTGAGGATGTTCTTTCTCCCGTCGATCGAAATTATTAGATGGAAAATTCGATTGCAGCATGAGAACGCGGAATTATGTACGTAATAGACACGCGAGTTCTGTCGAGATCGGAACGCGCGCGAGGGACGGGGGCGGCTGTAAACTACTGTAAACTACGATGTTACTACGTTTTACCAAGAGCTTATTGTAGTCGAGAACCATTTACGAAAAAAAAAAAAAAAGAAAACACATACACACACATACACACGCGCACACGCGTACACACACAGACACGTAAACAAACCAATCAACCAAAAGAAGACAGAACAAGAAGAGTAACTTACGTCGTAAAACCAAAAACAACAAAAAAAAAAACCAATGGTAATTGAGTGTAGCACGAAAAAAAGAAACTTCTTTACACTTTTGCACGAGACGTGTGTTGTACTTAAATTAATTATCAATTGACATATGTAATTAACGTTTTATTACTTAGCAATTAAACTTAATTTATTTATGATTACATCGGAGTACCGCTTGTGTTGTGATACGCCCTTGTCGATGATTAAAAAGTAAGCAGGAGGCTTGTGTGTTTCACGCTCCCTTTCAACGGACAAAAATAAATGTGCAATTCGACGGTGTCGACTGGTGAAAATGAAAGACAGAGAGATAACAAAATGAAAGAAACTTCCGTACGACCGAAGGCCACCCGGATTGTTGTTTGATTTTTCTTCGCTGACGCGCAACTTTCGTCTTTTTTTCCTACGGTTTTATTTTTCACGTGAATTGTGCAAGTCGACATAACTACGAACATTTTATTTTGGATCGTTCTTTTACTCCCTGGAAATGACGCGATTCGATCGAACAGCGATCGATCGTTTACCTCTTCTTTCGCGGATTTCGTCGAAATCCGTGAGCATCGGTTTCTGAAACTTCGGTTTGCGTGGTTTGTAATGTCAGTTGTTAAAGGAGAGTTTAATTTTAAGCAAGACTTAGGAAGGATTAGCGCGTCGGAAGGTTTGCGATGAGGTAGACGCCTTCGTTGTAGCAACGGAATCTAGTCAAATAAACATTAATTCATGGGAGCTCGCAGTTAAGTTAAATAAACTCGAGAAAGAGGGATTGGTAGTCTTGTCATTTATTGGACGTTCGCTTTCGTTCCTTTGTATTCCCAATTGTTTCATTTACAAACGAAAGGACATTCGAGATGTCGGAAGATTAAAATTACGAATCGCGAAACGAAATAACCGTTAAATTAAAAGACGTAGAACGCAGAACCTTTGTTCTCGGAGAAATTATTTTGGTACAACAAAAATGGTATACAAAAATGTATATACATGTAAGCGTCATCGTCTTTCAAGAGTATTTTATAGTAGTATTTTATCTGTTATCAAACTGGTTATCCGTTTAGCATTTATGCTCCGAAGGCTTGTATGCCGGTAATCGCTCTGCCAAGTATCAAAGCATGAACGTCCTTCGTACCTGCGAAAAAGAAACAACGTTGTACGCAACTTTCCGATTCCTCGCCAGCAAAAACTGTTTCCCGATTGATCTTCCGTACGTACCTTCATAGGTAACGACGCTCTCCAAGTTCATCGCGTGCCTGATGACATGGTATTCGTCCGATATCCCGTTACCACCCAACATATCTCTGGCAGTTCTTGCGATTTCCAAAGCTCTCGTAGACGAGTTCCTCTTTATCATGGAGATCATTTCTGGCGTAACTCTGACGAAAGAGGAATCGAAAACAATTACCGAGTCAAAAAGAATTGCTAATACTCGGGTGAAAAAATTGAAGCACATTTATGGAAAACGTGTATCGAACTATAATATATAAAACCGTACGTTGGATAACAACGGCAATTGTACTCATAAGCTTGATGGTTTCGGTATAAGGTAGATACGTATTTTCTTACTTGTCCTCGTCTTTTAATCTGCCAATCCTCAAACAAGCCTGTAAGCCGAACGCGATGTCGCACATCATGTCGGCTAACTTGACCTGCATCAATTGATTGGCTGCGAGCGGTCTCTTAAATTGATTCCGTTCCAAAGTATACCGTCTGACTACCTGCATACAAGATTCCGCGGCTCCCAAAGCTCCCCACGCGATGCCGTATCGAGCGTTGTTCAAACAACTGAACGGGCCCTGTTTCAAACCCTCCTTATTTTCCATTCTTTTACGAAACCTTTCTTTACGTAACACTCACTTTGAGTCCCTCAGCGTTCGGTAAGAGATTCTCCGCTGGTACTTCCACGTTGTCCATCAGAATCATGCCCGTGACGGAAGCTCTCAAGGAGAATTTTCCTTCGATTTTTGGCGTGGACAAGCGACCCTCGTTACCCTTCCTCTCGACGATGAACCCACGGATTTTCCCATCGTCGCATTTCGCCCAGATGATCAATACGTCGGCAATCGGAGAATTTGTGATCCTGGCTCAAACGATGCGTTTAACCACACCTTTATTTAGAATTTTTTAGATCCCTACGGTACAGGTACCGTACAGGTAAAGTATATTTGCTCCGTGTATATCGCAAGAATCCATACACTGAATACTCTATACCGTCGGAGTGACTTGCGCGTGTAGACAAAACTTGAATAATATAACATGATTCTCTGACAGGATTAAGTATCGTTTAAAGTGTTATTACATCGACGCGCTCACCATGTTTTGCTCCCGTTCAACCTGTAAATCTTTTTTCCTTCGTCGTAAGTAGCTTTACTCTCCATGCCTGCAACATCGCTACCATGATTGGGCTCGGTCAATCCAAAACAACCGATTGCTTCGCCAGAAACTGTAAGTATTTCGAATGGTCGCTCATTTCGTTAAACGAAATACGATTATAAGATACGAAACGCGTTGGTACACGCGTGCTTGTATTTTCTTTTAAACACGTACCGAGTTTAGGTAAAAACCGGTCCTTTTGCGACTCGTTGCCGTGCATATGAATCGCACCCGCTGCGAGGGATGACTGCACCGAGAAGGCAGACCTATACCCACTGTCCACAGCCTCGATTTCCTTGGCTAGAAGACCGTAGGCTACGGAAGAGACGCCCGCGGCACCGTAACCCTTCATCGTGCATCCCAGAATTCCCAGTTCGCCCAACTCCTTCATGATTTCCTTGTGAAACATTTCTTTTCGATTCGCCTCGATTACTCGGGGCAACAGCTTCTCCTGGCAGTACGAACGGACCTGATCTCTGATCAGAATCTCATCTTGAGTCAGCTGCGATTCAAGATTGAACGGATCTTTCCAGTCGAAGGTAGCTGAATTTTCAAATAATTGTAATAACATTTACTTCAGAAATAAATAATAATTTCCCTTCGTTTCCAGACACATTTCCCTATTAATTACCCTTCCTTTCCAGACACATTTCCCATTAATTACCCTTCCTTTCCAGACACATTTCCCATTAATTTCCCTTCATTGCATGACACATTTCCCTTTAATTTCCCTCAATTTCCTGGCAGACGTCCCATTAATTTCCTTTCATTTCCAAGCATATTTACTTTAACTCCCTTTCATTTCCCTTAAATTTCCTTCTATTTTCGGGTAGATTTCCCATTCATGTTCCCCTATTTCCTGATGTGATTTCGCTTCATTTCTTAGAACCATTACCCTTAAATTTCCCCCTTTTCAATGTGCAACATTGTTGCACTTCACTCCGCCAAAAAGTTCAACAAAGTTGCATTTTAACACTTTACATTTGATTTTTCACATTTCGCCGAACTTTTGAGTTGCCACTTTGTTGTACTTTTGAGCGTTGCTACTTTGTGAAGTTGTTGTGATGTTAGAAGGTAGTAGGAGTTGTTAGGAGTCGTTAGAAGACATTACGAGATTTTAGGAAATATTGGATTAATAATTGACTGGTATCAAGTTTTTTGAATAAATAAAAATTTGGAAAATTGTGGCGCCATCTCTCGGCGAACCGCCCAAGTTTGTCGTGAAATAGTTCCCCTCTCGCGCCGCTAGACGGCGACACATTTGTCGGTATTTTCGTTTATTTAAAAAACTTAAAATCAGTTAATTACTACCGTATGGATGATTTATTAGATGTTAAATGATAATAATTATGATGTAAAATAACTTTTATATGCTGAGAAAAGTAAGAATTTATGTTTTGAATAATTTTATATCGAGGCGACATCTATCGGCGCGAGGTGGAAACTATTTCACGACAAACTTGGGCAGTTCGCCGAGAGATGGCGTCACAGTTTTTCGAATTTCTTTTATTTAAAAAACTTTACATCGGTCAATTATTAGCGTACGAATCACTAATTAGATATTGAATTATAATAATTATGATGTGAAATAACATTTATATGCAGAGAAAAGTAAGAATTTACGTTTTAAATAATTTCATGTTGGGCGCTACATCTAGCGGCGCGAGGTGGAAACTATTTCACGACAAACTTGGGCAGTTCTCCGAGAGATGGCGCTGCAATTTTCCGAATTTTTATTTATTTAAAAAACGATATCAGTCAATTATTAGTACACAAACCAACAATTAGATGTTGAATTATGATAGTTACGATGTAAAATTACATGAATATGCAGAAAAAAGTAAAAAATTGGATTATATGTAAAAAGTTAGTTCGGTCGCTGCCGCTACGCGGCGATATCATTCGCGTGTCCATTATCTGGCGTTCATGCTTTGATATACAATAGCAAAATATGAATGCAATGAATATTATGCATAATAAACTATAATTTTTATCAATTATGGTATTGCTCATTCCTATGGGACAATGATGCATCCCATTCATTACTTAAGGTCGGTTGGTTAAGAGGATAAAAAACAAAGGAATTTAAACAAAGGGTAAAAGCAAAGCAATTTAAAGGGTAAGAAAGCAAACTCACGCTTTCCTCTTCGAATAGATGAAGTCGATATATCTGATCGTTTAAAATTAAGAATAATACGCCAACTAACGAATTATTTGCACTAAATAAATGATTCGAACGACTATACAATGATTTGATCGAAAGAAAACCTCGTATTCGAAACGAATTTTCCTTTTTCGAGAACATTTGCATAAGAAAAGGATACGTCTGGAAGAAATTCTTTGACAAAACCGCACACATCGCGAACGAAACTTCTGCACGACGGCAGCCATTATGAACAAGAGCCGACAGAAAACTAACTAGTCAACATACGCGAAACCGTCTTATCGGTAGTCCAACTTTCCCCCACTTCGAAGAGCCGATCTAAATGACTTACGCGATTTACATTAATCAGTCCTCTAACTCAATAAAAATATTGTACCGGTCGATGGCTGATATCTAAGTTCACGCGAATGATTCCTCCGTCGTATTTAAAGAATTTGCGGGAAATATAAACGGAAAAATAGAATCAATTCAAGAATTACTACCCGAGTCTAAACAAAATGTTTCCATGGGACACGTTTTATTTACAAAACATTATAACATTATATAGATATAGATACAGATATAGAATTTTTTCGCGTTCACGAAATGTTCAAGACTAGCCGATTCGACTAACTCCGCGACGTAGACGATTAAATGATGCAGCAGGGGATAATCGTTACGCTGGATAACGCGGAATGTATCGATCAAAGAACAAAATGTAAAAACGATATTGTTCAAATTTTACGTTAATCTTTACCCGTCGACTCAGAAGGCACTCGAATGATTCGTAAACGATGTAGATGGTCGATTTCTCGATGGTAAATCTTACACCACCAGGACGTCTTCTTTGTGAGCAGGACCATCTGGTAGCTTTTGATTGTACACCCGAATGTTGTGAAACAAGTAGCCGATGGAGTCCATGAAGGGACGCACGATGGCCTGCGTCAGAGCGGTGAGAAAATTTCTCGTCGCCGCGCAGGTAATTTTCCAAACGCGGAGGCAAGGCGCCAGGCACCATATATGCTGGAAAGATCGATTTCTTAGTTCTCCTTGTCGCGGCTATGCAATGTTTTCATACCAGGGAATGTTATTCCATGCTGTCGATAACGAGTAGCGACCTTTGAAGAAAGGTTTGCACACGTTTCTTCGCTATAAATATAGATAATTGGCATCGTCTAACGGCGCATCGAATCCGATTTGTTACCAATCGTTAGGGTTCACTCGAACTCGATCGACCGTACAAACTTAAAAATACATGCAGAGTAGTAAGCGGCTTCGAATCGCAATCGCAAGCTATGGTCTCGGGAAACCAGGAAACGAAAAGAAACGCTCGACATTGCGTCGGTCGGCATCAGTCCATTGGTAATAAATGACTTACCTGAAACGCGAGGCAAGCGAAGGTGAAGCCTAAGCAGAGAGCGAGCAACGGAGCAACGAGAACCGAGAGCAACACGTAGCAGCATCCCCTGGACAGTCGGAAGCAGTGACCGCTGAGACGCCACGCGCACTCGGGGCTCCGTATTCCTTCCGGTTCTCCGATCACGTCATCCCACATCACCTGTGTCCCAATAAACGAGTGCATTCGGTATCGTGAGTTTTCCAATTGTGTCCCAGGTATGTACGTCTGATTTCGAGCAACCGGTCTCGCCCGATTTCTTGGATACGTATCGACACGTGTGTTTAAGAATATCAAAAAAAGAAACGAAAAACGATAAACATACGTAATAACTAAATCAGATAACGAAAAGCGTAGTAACGTTTGAAAAACACGAGTTTAATCGCAAGAGAGTGGCAGCAGGTACCTGCAGGTGTTGGTTCAAACTGTTGGGGTCCCTGTCCTCGAGATCCCCGTTGCTCTCGTCCGCGGTGGAGGACTCGGGCTTGTCCATCCCTGGAAATTCGAAAGTCCCGCATTTCGGCAGAGAACACCTGAACGCATTTCGGAAACGCGCGAGCATCGTTCCGTCTCACGGTCAAGACTTCTTCGTTCGGACTGCGGCGAGACGCGTATCGCGTCGCCATCGCGGAACATAACACGCCAGCGCTAGGATTCGAATCGCGACCGACCCACACGAGTCTCCATCGATTCTCGCTTTTAAATAATACACGGTTCTCTAGCAATCGGTACCGATGCCCATGGAGATCACTCGCGTGGCCTCGTACGATAACTTCTTCGACGTATACGACGCGGAATTCTGCCAAGTTTTTTCAAGAAAACCGTTTCGCGAACTTACCTAGGCGTCCGGAATTCAACGTCGTAATTTTTGTATCGATTTAGCCGCAACTACGCGTAAACGCGACACGACGATTCGCGCCGCGGGGCAAGGTGGACGCACCAGCTCTTCGGGTAGTTTCGATACCTTGACATTTTCCGGTTCGTTACAAGGGCAAAGCGAACTCTTCGATTCGGTCCGGTTCGGTTCGTTTATACTTTAGCTCGGAGGAGGAACGAGGGTGTAATCGTGAGAATATAACTTTTACGCGGCAGGAATGATGGTAAACGAATAAAAATATTGCTCGTTCTTTTTCTACGCAAACTATTTTTACGGCATTTTTCGACGCGCTCAAGAAAGAAAGCATCGCGGGCGATCAATTTGTAAGAAGGCTTAAGAGCGTCTAGGAAGTCGCGCGATATTCATCGATCCGGAACTTCCGATTGCCACGCGGATCGACACGAGCCGATTAACAATGCAAGAAGCTTTTAATCTCTCTCGAACACCTGCTCGTTGTTTCCATTCCAGCTACGCGAACCGAGAGTGCAATTTTCGCTATATATATATATATTGCTAAATCCGGAACTCGCTGCGAAACAATTAACCCGACACTCGCGACAGAACGCTTCGAAACTCCTTCGTCATCGAAATTTTCTTCTTTCGTCGACTCGTTATCTTTCGATTTCTATTTTGCGGTAAAAGACGAAACGCGACAATGTCGATCGAGGGACGGAAAGTATACTCACCGGACTCCCCGTTCGCGACTCGTGTCCCCCTCATTTTGGCTGCGTGTTTCGCCCTGGTTCGGCGAGTTTGGGCCTCGATCGCGCCGCGGTTAACGCGACCAGGTGAGAACAGGTGAGGAATAATTCGCGATACGCCAGGTGGACAATGGTCAACGCGACTGCGCGACCCTCTTTGACCCTATCTTCAACCCCCGTTCTCGAACGCGACCGCTTCGGTACAATCACCCCGACGAAACGAAAGTGAATGGCCCGTTCGATCGAACTCGGACAATTCAAATCTTACGTTTCGTTCAATAGCAATAGTTGATTCGCAAAGCGAAGCTTAATTGACTCGTCTATTCTTCAAAAATTCGACGTTCGTTATCTCTGATGGAAGACATTTTGAAATAAAAGAAAATGCCTGCTTCGGTTTCGCTTCATCTTACTTTTTATTATCAAACGAATATCGAAATCCGTATATGAAGGGCGTTCGTAATCTTATGCGAAATTTATTTACATTTATGCATTACGCGTAACGTATATATAGACCGTGTTTTCACATTAATTTTACTTCCGACGTAATTTTGCCGGTAAAAATAAATTCGATCGCTTCGTTGGTACATTCGATGCAAGATTACGCAATGTCGACGAAAACAAGTTCGTCGACGATACGTTGGTCGACGTCGAAGATAAACGATGTATGTACAAATATTACGTAACACGGTGTTTACGACGCCTTTAGACGAGGCAAGCTCCTCGACGTTAACGAATCCCAGCCGACTCGATAGATGGAGCAACTATGAACTCCTGACGAACAAAGAGTGCTCATTATCGATCGCGGAAAGCGGATCGGATCGAATAGGATCGTTTGATTGCAAAATAAAAATAAACTTACTCGACTCGAAATTTAATTTATAGGAACGTGAACGAGATACGTGATACGTTAACTGATAATTAGGGATGCGAGCCAAATGGTACCGCGGCTAACACCTCCGACCGTTGCACGTGGAATTTCCGCGTACACGCGAATCTCATAGATTCGTAATTGTTTGGCAATCGCCTTGAAAAATGAAAGAAAAGTTTGTCGGAATTTGAACGATTCGACAACGGAATGGGCTCGCGTTCGCCACCAACCTTGTGTAATCCTAAATGAATAAGCGTGTAGGTGCAGCCGGGGATTGCGCCATTGGGACACGGAGAGACCGTCGGACCTTTCGATCAACGACACGTGCAACTCGCTCGACGATAACTGCGGGCCTGGCGCATTGGTGCCATAACCGGGGTGTCATAACCCTCGGCGAAGGTTGCGCAAGTCGAGGCACGATTGTATCGACGCTCGTTCCCGGCTCGTTTAGCTGGGACAAATTCACGGATCGGTTCACATCGACACACGTTCGCGGATCGATATACTCGCCGATCGTATCTGCGGCATTACGCGTTGAAATAGGGCGACGCGACGATGAAACTGTACGAAACCGTTCATCGATCAGAACCAACAGCCAAGCGTATGGAATCGCGTAACTTCTCCTTTGCGCGAAATTTTCACCGATCATCCCTCTGAAAGAGGGAGTCGAAGCCACGAGCAATACACGCTCTCCCACCGCCGTTGAAACAGGTACAATGGATTTACCAGGACAAATTAACGGAACAATAGGAATATCCGATGCATAGCCTATTGTCGCATCGATCTGCAATCTGTCGCGCAGAACTGGCATCGAAACGCTAAACAAAGCCACCGCGACTGCGGATGACAGGACGAATCCGGACGCGTGAATGGCCGCTCGTGCGTAGCGTTACGATGGAAATTTCAGAGCAATAGTGGTCCGAATCGAGTGTCGAGGGACTCGAAAACGAATCGCGCGAACCTGTTCGATTTGACCGTTTACTCGGTTACACGGTGATCGACTCAAGTAATTTAATTTGAACGCGTCGTTGTTTTTGCGGCTTCGAAATGTATACAAAACGGAAAGAACGGTTGCCGGAAGGTGAAGCCGAACGATACGAACCATTCGAGTGTCCGAACGCGAGAAGCGAACGTGCGTTGTGCTCGTTCCTCGGTCAAATTTCGTTCTAATCGTATCTTTTGGAAGTAGTTGTGATATTTATTTCGTTACAATTTTCACCCGTACACCTTGCTTGTATTTATATGATCGTGTCATTTATCAAAGAAACTAATAAATATTAAAAATTGACATCCGAAGGAAATTAAAATCGATAAAGCACCGACCGTAACGTTTAACGTCAGGAAAATGAGGTAAGAAATAGCTAAAACATTGTTACGAGAATCGTGGAAAAAAACTGACCGAACAATTTTCCCATTTATCGTTAAAATAAATCAATTCTCGTGTTCCACGTCAAACGTCGCAAACTATGAAAATAATTCGGTATACGTATTGTAACGTTGCTTTGGTATAGCGAGTATAAAAAAAGAACGGAAAACGTTTTGTAATTTAATAATTTTTGTTCGTCCTTTTGTCCACGAGGCTCGACATTCTCGGAGTCGAACGTTTACGTTAAGAACGACGGTTGGAATTTTGAACGAGCACCGTTTCGATAGTTCTGTTTACCTACGTATAAGTGTAAACATGCTTCGAAACAATCGTTCGGAATCGTTTTCCTTACGACTGCAATACTAAAATTAGAACGTTTAAACGAACGAACCTTTACCTTGAAATAAATGCTTTCACTCGTCGCCAAAGAGTTTGCTACCTTGGTTTTAGTTGCAGGAAACCTTCCGCAAAGAAATCGACCAGGAAGTCGACTTCTTGCCGTAAGGGTAGCTGCTATCGTTCGGACAGCACCGACAGCAGTTCGTCGTACACTTCGGATTCTTTCTCCGATTCGGATAGCTTCGATTCCGACAGCTGCGATGGCTGCGATATCTCTCCTCAACGAAAGAAGAGCAAGGGCAAGGCAAAAGGGCGATGTTCGCGACCGGCGAAGACGAACAAGTCGAGGAAGCCAGCCAGAACGCTGACGGCATCCAACGCGAAAACTACGAAGAAGAAGCCGTCTCGTCGTACCAGTGAGTTTCAATTCGTTGCTGAACTTAACTTTACGAATTCGACGGTGTTAGCTTCTCGGTAGCGAAACGTGAACTTTAAACTAATGGATTTTGTGCGTGAAAATGTGGTGAAACTTGGAAACCTTCGCTTTTTCAAATTGTTTTCATTCGATTGCTTATTCGATACCGGAAAAGATAATTTGCAAAATGAATCATGTTTCAGGACGCTCGTCGTCGTCGTCGTCGTCGTGCGGCTGTTCCGACTGCGACTGCTCGGAATCGTGCAGCAGCGATGGAAATTGCTACAGTCGCGGTGACTGCAAACCACGTCGTAAAGCGAGAGCTTAAATTAAATCGACTCTCGCTACTCGTTAAAATTCTCGTTCGTTTATAGAATTGATTGTAAATTAGATACTAAAATGTTTATTTATTTATTTATTTATTACTTCTATGGGTACACGGTATTTGATATCGATAAATTGATTCCTTTATTTTTATCGTTATATGCTGACCGTACGTTTTAATGTTGCGGTTAAAACAATTTTATCCTATAACTTGTATATTCAAAATATTTCATATTTTTATAAAGCGATCCGTACCGATGAAAGTAGTTTTAAATAGCAGTACTACGTAAAAGGAGACTGCAATTTCTATAAAAACAAAATTGTAATGCGTTACGTTAACAATACAGATGCCTATTCAAATCAAACAGTCGAAGCATTTAAATGCCATTTACCTCTATTCGAAGAGTCTCGAATCGAACGCACCTGACGATAGACTAATCGCTTGCGTAGCTGCTTTCCAAGCACTTTTGCCTACAATCGGGGGCGTCTTTCGAGTAAGTGGATCGTCTAGCCGCGTTAAGTAATTATAACGAAACGATACCAACGCGGTTTATCGATCGTTCGAATATTTACCGCGATATTTAAATTCGATGCTTTCTCGCTAAACTTACCCGAACCGGATGCTTAATCGACGCAGTCGATTAAACATCGACTCTTTGAAAGAAACAGACACCGGGAATTCGATTACGTAATCCCGGAGTAGATTGAAACGAGAGACCGATGCACCAGCTTCCATGGATCGCGGCGACACGCTGATATGTACTTAGATAAGATTATCCTTCGATGGAACGTTGAGGACGAAGAAACCTGTTGTCGACTCAGCATCCATGGGAGTCTATCGCCCACCCGCGGACCGTCTTTGCTATGCTTGCTGCGATTACCTCGAATGAAATCGTGACGCTCGGAACGACAGGTCTCTCGATTCTTGGAACAAAAGTAGACCGAAAGTATAGATTAAGAAATTTTAGTAAGAATACGTTGATAAGAGGGAACCTTTTATCTATTAAAGGAAATTTTAATGGAAAAGACCCAGCTTGCGGAACCAGTCACGTGCAATCGCGCAACGTGCCAGGCTGCGCTTAGGTTCACGGTCTACCTCTACCTTGCCACTGCAACCAAGATATGTGATGTAATAGCTAGTTCGCTAACTATACTGCGTTCGCGCAAATCCAACACCGAGGAAACTCGAGCTTGCTACTGAATTCGCTCGACACTTTTCTTGCAATTTTATTCGTTCCCAATAATTTTGTCCGCATTTTCGAGAGAAGGATTCGAATGAAAACAATCGAAACGAACATCGGTAACAACGCTTGGCCATCCTTCGAGTAGATATCAAAGTAGAGATTCGATATGTCTCGTTCGGCGCACGATTTCGCGTCACCGAGTCAGGATGCATCGAGAACAGCGAATTCATTCTAGATTCGAGCACACGAACGAACGCATCGCGTCTTGTAAATTACCGTTAACGACAATTTAGCTCGTTGCACAGGGTTGCAACACGCTCGAGCAGCTGCGTTGGGCAAGATAACTCTGTTAAAGGTCTCCGTCCAGTCGCATTGTTTGGAATCTAGGTGGGAGTAGTTATGGTTAGATAATGGCAATGCTTCTAGCATACAATTAGCGTCTTGGATACGATACCACTATATACGTACACGCGTGCAATATCTTGTCCCGCATTCGCTCATTGGATACGCGATACTCGAACCCCTTTCGATAAGCTTTCGTAGTAAGTTTTAATCGTTCCGCACCGCTCTCGAGAGAAAACTCTTCGTTTACTTGGAACCAAACGAAGGAACGTATCTTCGATGATATTCTCGGAAGAATGTTTACGATATCGGATGCGATTTTTCGAGTCTGTTCGCAACGCGCACTAGTAACGTTTTCTAAGAAGAATTTTCTATGAAAGATCAGAGACTCGTTTACGGTGAGAGACGTCGATACGAATAACGGAGAATTTTTAATAATAGGAGGCAGGTGCTAAAAGAGAACGCTATCGAGCCCTTGTCGCTGGAACGATCCAAAAGTGATCTTCACGTGTCAGTCATCGTGGTCTCCGCGATGGATAGAGCTGCCGTTACGAGTTACGAGTTACGAGGCAGCGCGGCTACGTAAGAATAATTCCATTTTCAGAGATATCGGCCGGCATAACGTGACCGGAGGCCACGTGGTGGCGAGCACGTGTACGAGACGCGAGACTATTGTTACGTAAGCGCGGCGCAGCTCGACTCGAACCGAACCAATCCGAATCGAACGCCTCATCGTACGCTCGCGTTTCGTTCGCTTTTCGTTCATTTTTTTTTCTACGACTACGATACTAATGGCATAAAAAGGTTGTATACCTCCACCCTCTGGCTTCCATCTTAAACGTTATCATCTTACAAAAAGTATCGCGTGCATTCTTTTCTCGTGACTCGTGACTCGTGATTCGTGACTCAGGAATGGTAACCCTAGCGGAGCGAAAACTAATTTTCTCGATGGCAAGTCTCCTAGCATGCACGAGCATTAACGCGCGAGGAAATATTACGCCGCGAGGTTGCACAACGCTGAAACGAGCCGCCGATACACGTGAAACGGGACCTCGCGTAATGAATCTTCGTTCCTATAAATAGCCGTGTATCAAACCGTTTGGATTCCTCGACACACTTTGGCTAAAACTCTCTAACGATAAAAACAACTTGCCGCAACGTTATTTTAGAACCTTTCCACGGTGAAACTTTGTCGACAAAATTTCGGCAAGTATCGACGCGAGCCGTGCGGCAGTGAGTGCAGTTCTCTCGAATGACATCAGGCTCGAATGATACCGTTTCGTGTACCACATTTCCCCGGCGTTAAAGAGACGAATCGGTTGACACTGTCGGTCCAAATAACGGTACATCGGTGACGTTACATCGCTTACGTGTTACGCGAAAAAAGCTTGATCCGTGGCTCTCGAAAATCCGTCGCGTAACAGAGAATCGACGCCTCGAATCGAACGGGTACGTTCGCATGCCCGTAGAATTTGTAATCCTTTCTTCCGGCTGCGCCTTACGTACGGAGAGCTAAAATTGTAAGCGATGTCGATCGTTCTCCTCCAAACTGACCTATTTTTTCAGGGCACGTGGCTTCCTTAATTCGGTACCGCGCGTTTCTGGGGTGCGAAAGACGATCGCGAGGGTTGGTCGAGATCCGTTGCAAAAGAAACGGATCAAACGAAAAGGCTGGTCGGTCCAGAAATAGCGAGGCTCGAAAGAGCAGCGGTAAGACAAAAGCGGTGCTGGATTTTGCGGTGCGTGTCGGTCGGCCTACTTGTCTTCGGCGACGGCTGTAAGATGCTTGAAAAATTTAGCGTAAGTCGCGTTCTCGTAGTCTCGAGAAAATTTTCGGAGTCATTTCGCGCGGCCGAGTCCGAAAATTGACCAGGTTTTTCTCAACGTTTCGTTGCGCTGGATTGTTTTTCTCGTTCGATCGCCTCTAAGCGACTCTGCGTTCTCTGCGCGACCGATAAATAACAGTTGCGTTTCACCCGTACGACGTTTAATATGTAACAGCGATATATTCATACACGGTGCAAGGTAAGTCAATGCAATCGAGCGGTTACGCTATTACATAAGGTTCTCGCTCGCGCGAGAAGCGTTGGGAAATCGGCGTATCGAATCCGTTGTACCTTGACACCGCTGAGACGCCGAGTAACTACTTTTCCACGCTAATTTTCCAATAAAGCTGAATCAAATTGTTGCGTCTCGAGAGAATGACGAGACGATCGCGGTAAAACCTCGAACGATACGTTGTTGGATAACCGGCAACAATTGAATCGTGCAAATTTTCAGCTTTCAGGGACGCGACGATAAAAAAATGTCGAGCGTTACTTTTTCCCCTGTGTCGTAATTATATTTACGTTTACATTGAGGTTTGTAGTTTCGTTTACTAAAAAGCTATAACGGTACGCTACAGACGTTACTTTATACTGACACGGAAGAACGGTGTCAAAAGCGGAAACGTGGAAGCGTTAACTATGAAGAAACAAAAGCCGAGACAATTGAAAAGTTGGAAAGCAGCGATTGCCGGTGGCGTTGACGCAACAACGCGGTCCGTGACACGCGAGAGGACAGCCGAGAAAAACGGAGGCTGGCATTGCCACGGTGACTCGAAAAAGTAGGTTTCTGGAGCAGACCGGAGCACGAGACCGCGGGAGTACCAGGCGTCGCGGCGCTGCACTGGATGGCGAAGGCTCGCGAAACTGCAACGACTGCGTAAACATGCAGGGACAGCTGCGGATCTTCGCAAGGGCAAAGTCGCGGTTCGATCGTCCCGCGAAATCGGCCAAGGGGAAACAGGAAATGATGGATCTCTCGCGCGCCAACTCGCCTGTTCGATCGACGCGATTATCCAAAACGGTATAGCCGGATAATGCGGACGCGCGTGTCCCTAAATCAAATTTCACTCGCGACGAATCGTTCGATGGTTCGTCGAAAGAAGAAACAATATGTAATCTACGAGAAAACAAGAGCAACTGTTTCAACGCATAGTTATTTTTTCATCCAACATTGGATTGATTCGCGCGGTATCGGGGTAATATTTCAAGCGACTTTATTCATTTAAGTCTTCGCTATCGACATTTAACAACTTGTTCGGTGTAGCGCTCGTCATCGAGTAACCTCGATTGCCGTCGACCTCGATCTTACGATGAAAACATCGAGCGACGTGTTTCGAGGCGTTTCGCGCGTACTTTTCCGTACTTTAAACACGAATCGAATATCGCGACACAATGAAAAATAGAATAAAAACTTTCAATCAACGTTGAAATTCCTTTCCGTGATTCGGTAGATCCGATTCCACCTCGACGTCGACGTCGGTCAGGTGTCCCCTTCTAAATTCCATCGCGTCGAATTTAACTTTGAGCATCGCGTTTCTCCTTTCCACCAAAACTAGAACAAACTGCGAGCAAACATTGTACACGTTTGCAGCGAAGAAATCGATCCGTACGTAGCTGAAACTGTTGTCTCGTCGCCGGTGTCCGTGACAGGAGAGGAAAGACCGTGTACCAACGATTTTTTTTGCATTTCGAATACCGATTAATTTTGTTTGTATTATTCGTGGGAGTGGTGTCGTCACGCAGGTCGGATTTACCAGTCGCGAAATCCGTGAGTCCTTTGGTAACGCGAAACGTATTTAGAAAGGCATCGGTTCTTTCGCGGCACAATTTCTATCGATCCGAGCGAATCGAGAGGATTACGGTCGGGCGGTAAGAGTCAAACGGTTAAGTTACGGCTATTTAAACATTTTTCTTGCACGATCTAATTAGCGGAGGCTGCGAGCGGCTGTCGGATTTCCTAAGCTCTGCGGCCTCACCTCTCAACGGTAAAAGTTCCCTGTACACGTGGTTAGACTCGTATTATGTCAGATTTCAGGCTCGTTACGTAACCTTTACCGTAAGCGAGTTAACGAGCGAGTGCTACCTTCCCGCTCCAGGGCCGTGCCGATCGGTAACCCTTTCGATGGCTTTTTCGAAAATCTATTTCCTATCTAAATATACAATTAAATCAGAATTCGATGAAGTTTGCTCCTCGACTCGTCTGCGGACCACGCGTTTGCACCAAGAGAACAACATTCGCCGAAAAAATTCTGCGACGCCATAACAAGTACGCCAGACGACAGCCCGATATAACAAAGTCGAGCTCTCCTTGGGACGATGCGCGGAACACGAGTCGACGAATGTTAACGATGGACCTTTCGCTCGTCCTTCCGGTTCGCGTCGCGATGACGTGGGTCCATTGGCGTTCGCCAAAAGTAAACGGACCGTCTGTACGCGTCAAAACACGACTTTCTAGATAAGAGTGTCGTCCATAACTCGGAACGAATCGTCGGAATGTCTTTTTTACCATTTTAAATAAAATCAATGTTTTTCGTTCACGTTGCCAAACTGCAGTTTGCTCGCGCGAACGCTTCGAGCTTGGCAAATTTCTTTTTTTACACAAATTGTTATTCCTTTCGTTTATCTTCCGATAGGGGCGTTCCAGACCATCACGATGACGCACGTTTCGAGGTTATTCGATTTCGTCGAAGGTCAGATACAAAGAAAGATACTTGAATCCAACAAACAGATTAAACAGGGTTGGACAAGTTGTCGATACTCGCAATTTGCTAATTTAAACGTTGGGTGTGATAAACTTGTAACGCATAAAGGAAATCGCACCGGTGGTTGAAAAATTAACACCGATTAACGACGTCGCGACTCGCCGACCGGAAACGCTTTATTTCGGCAACTACGCCTCCTTTGTTTTTCACCAGTCGATGTTTTTTGGTCCTCGACGAGATAACCGCCCGCGCGAAGGCCACGGCAAAACAAACGTTGCCATTATCGATGCGCTTTCAATGTTCGAGTGCGTCGCAAATTTGCGCTGCAATATCCAACGATAAAATGAATTTCATGTTTTCAATACTCGGTGGTATTGAAACCGTCTTTATATTTAGCCGTTACTTTCGCGATAAAGAATTTCTTCTTTCCTACACGGAACAAAAGTCATCAGGGGTGTCTCGATACGTGTACGCGCGGTGGTACGCGACCTGCTTTAGGTGCGTACTCAGCGCAAAAAAATAATTAAAAATTTATTTCTATAAAATCAAGTCTAGTCCGACGAAAGAGCGATCCATTCTTTCCTCGATCCCCTTAATCTTCGACATAAATCTAACATGTTATCGTTCGTCGAGGGGACAAGAAAAAATAAGCTTGCGTGGGCTTACGCAATTCGTGTCCCGCGACAAGGTCAGTTACATTCGAACGCGCCAAAAATATAGAAAGAAATAAAAAAAAAATCTGCGTCATTCGTTCGATAAATGCGTTGCGTAATCAACGTTGATCAAATTGGCATAGATAAGCGGGAATAATGATTCACGTGGTTAAGAGCTGCGTAAACGATCTTTGGAGCGCGATGCGAGCAGCCTGTTCTCTTTTTCTTCCTGTTCCGAAAATATCACTTTTCGGCAGACGGTAGGTAATCGTTGTTTCGTTCGTAAGGCAAACGACGCGTTCAACGAGGAAACTTTTGCATAGAGAAACTGCTGGAAAATTAGAGTTAACGTCAGTTTGCAACCAACTGTACGAAATTAGAGCTGGAGTCGCGCAAACGAATTGGTAAACAAAGTTTCTTCTGCCAACGATACCAACCGGTTGTGCGTTTTCTGTAAATATAAATTAATTACGCAAGTCACGGACGCAGTTAATTATTACGGCCGAGGGGCATAGCGTAAGCGAGAGATAATCACGCGCATGTTTTGGAAAATGTCTTCTCGTGTAATCTCCCGCCACTTTAACGAGATACATCCTTGAAGCGTAATTAACGAGTATGTTGCGAATCCGTTGGTTCTCGTTATTTATTCCAACGACCCGTTTAGAATAATAATTGAAAAACTCTTCGCGAATCTAGCGCATCGCGTAACGTTTACAGAGAGATTTCGACGGATCTCGTAACATTGGTCTGGCAAAGTTCGAAACGCATCGTTAACGGTTACTATTCGATCCGTGTTTTCCACGAATCAAAGCATTACGTGACAGTTTATCGCGCGTTACTCATCGAGGTTGCATCAGATCGATTTGATGGACACGTCAAGACGCGCCTCGATTTCACGCCAATTATAAACAGGTATTGAACGATCAAAGAAGAAAATATAATATTCTCGGTGAATCACTTTTTGGCTCGCATCGCTATTAAATTTCTCTGGACTAGTGGAACGATATTAGTCATTGGACAGATGTAACGTGTAATTTGGTCATTTCCTAATCGATCGTGAACATTCGGTGGATTAATTGGCAAGCACGCGAAAATGAAGCTGCGCGACCGCAGCTCGGAGATTCGACAAGGCCGGGAACATGAGATATACGGAAAGGGGAACCGAATAATAAGATGGATAATAACGCAGCCTCGGCTTGCATTTAAGAACGCAAACATATTTGCAAACATCGGCCGAGAACTGATAACGTTATCGCGGTTACGATGCAGCTGTGCCATACACCAGGCTTATCGACCCGAGCCCCGTTGCAAGCATGAACTTCGAGGATTCGCTATTTTAATCGAGCCGTGATGTAACCGCACGCATAATAGTAGAGAAGTTAAATATAGTCGACCAATGGGAGGATCGGCTATCGGGAATGCGGCCGAATCAATCGTGATCATTTGCCACCGATCGGATCGAACAATTCAACGACACCGAGCCGAACGCGTCGGTTCGTCGTCTCGAATTCTTCGTCAAAGATTCTTTTGTCTTCGACGGAAAAAACCGAGAGAATCTTGAATGGAAGGAGGGAGATTGACTGCGCGATGAAACTTGATTACTTTCAGTTACGAATTATTGTCAGGAGATGGCACTTGTTTCGTCATTCCATTTGCTTCTACGAGACATTCGAGGTAGTAATCGACTCGTATCGTTACCGAAGATCAATATTTTCTGGCGCAGACGTTGTTTACTCCGATATTTTTTGCAAAGCAACGCTATCTCGGCGGATCGCATTGTTTTCGGTTTCGACTTGGATGGCCCAGACGTTGGTTCGGGTAAACATTGCGAAAAACGTTACGCGCTATCGAAAACATCGAAATATACACGGTTCGGGAGTTAAGTTTTACGAAACATTTTCCGCTTCCGAATATACATATACATTTCTTTCTTTCCGTACTATCGCGTAGCTTCTGAATTATCAATTTATAGACGAGCGAAAGAATGGATCAGCGCACGAGTCGAGTCGAGTAGCGTAATCGTGCCGATGACGCAAAGCAAAGAAAACTATCGGCGGTAATGATATCTCGACGAGAAGTTGAGAGATGCAGTTAGCGCGGTAATAGCGGCGCGCGCACACACATAACCAGCGTGCCAGGTAAAAGCGGTAATTTATCTCTAACTAGTTAATTGACCGAACGTAATTCCAACCAGGTTATCCTAATTACGCGCGTAAGACCTTGGCGAGGAGAACGCTCGCTCCGTTGCATCCCCGATGGATGAGAAACAACTCCGAGGGAAAGACGCGGCCATGGGTGAAACCGACGACCGAGCCTCGGGGTGCAACGTACGAGTCGACGTATCTCGGTGAGGTGCTACTCGAGGCGCAATTAACCGGTTAATTAATCGGTTGGAACAACAATTTTTTGTTATCTTCGTCATTACTCGCCATCCATTCGTCGCGAGTAACAGCGACCTAATAGCTGCGAACTTGTAATAAGGTCTTTAGATTTAGCCAATTTCACAGAATTTTAAGAATAGCCTTTAAAAAATTGTACTATCATTAGAGATGCTATTGATTTACAAATTTTCAGATTTCTTTATAATATTAGTATAAATAACGAGTTTCGAGACCTTTCCTTTCTTACTCGGAATTCTTACGTAGATAAGACTTTCGCGATAAAGAGCCGGAGTAGATTAATGACGATTGTTATTTTCTTCGTATTCTATATACCATATGGCAAACGACATCTCGTTAAAATTGCATAGATACGTAGAGCAACAAGAAACAAGCGCGGAGGTGGAAGAGGGGTAATCGCGAAGTCGTAGGTGGACTATGCCGCGGCATGCGAGCATTTCTATATTTAAATGACCACGGTGCCGCGTCGATATACATATTATTGCTAACGGGAAGCGTAAACAATGATTGCGCAACGCGACGCAACCGTTATCGGCCGTGAGAGCCGCGAGAATCGAGTCGACCGAGAGTCGAGCAACGATCACGTCGCGCGGCCGCGATTCGCTCGGGTTCACTGATCGATAATCGAACACGATATATGTATAAAAGTATCTACGCAGCCGGCGATTTTCGGCGGTGCAACGTCGACGTCTCGCCGGCGCGCCGCGGACGTCTCGATGACATCATCGCGCGATCAACACCAACGCAGACGACGCGCGATCGCTTCTTTTTCCGACGATGCCCAAGATTGCGCGTCTTTACAATTTATGATATACGCGAACCGGATATTCCACTTGAAACGATAACATCTTTATTTCGCAACCACTTTTTTTTTTTTATTTTTAGAACATACCGAACACTGACCACACTGTTTGCACTTTCAACATCGCCGACATTATTTCGATCTTGAAATACCCTGAAACGTAACCTTGGAGAGAAATAATATTTACGCCGTTGTTCGTTTTTGCGACGCAAATATGTCTCTTCTCGGAAATTCTGTATTCAACATGGCGAAACACACCACCGGGATGTTACGAGAAATTTTCACCGATTCATCGTTGTCCACTTGAATTTTACGGATTTTCCATTATCTCCGAGTGCTCCGAATCCAAAAGTACATAAAAACGTAATGTTTTGCCACGAATGAAAATGTCGACGCAGAATGACGGAAAGGTCAACGATCGTTTCGCGAAGATAGATACCTCGAGACGAAAATATTTGTACCGTCGTGGCGTTTGTCCCGATAACGATATTTTTCTCCGAGATCACTTTCAAGGAAAGAGCCGAAACGACAATGCGGCAATTTCCGCGAAGGATAACATTAGTATTCCGTTGGTCGCGCGAATTCCGCGTACATCGATCTCAAGAGTACCTAACTACAGATCATCAGCCTGTTCGTCCATCTTTGGTTCAAAGGGCGTCGCGACCTTCCCGGAACGCTTTTGCGCAATCCGTATCGCTGTATCTCTTATCGGTATTTGAACGTTAAATTTGATCTCGACAATGTTTTATCTCGTAATCCTTCGGTCTGGCTCGTTCGAGGAGTTCAAAGCTCGCGGAACTTTGACCATGATTTAGAAATCCCCGTGACTCGATGATATCTCTTCGATCGGTTTTGTTCAACTCCGGAGGAACGTGCGACACCGAAACAGAAGCGTATAAACGAGAGTACGGACTGCTTAATGTCCCACCGATGGAATGGAAAAAATGTATACTTATGAACGCGTATAGCGGTACTCTACGGCTCTACCGTTCGTAAAGTCATCGTGACGGATTCGTCTACCGGACTGTGTTCGCTGTACAAACTTGCACCGTCACATTGTCGCGTTATCGTGACATTCGCGTCATTGCGAATAGCGATGGGTTATTTTCGTCTCGAGAGGTAAATAAATACGGTTAGCCAAAGAATTTGTAATATTGGAATTAACACGTTTGGAGAATGATACAGACGAATTTCAAGTATCCCCTCTATAGGCACATCCTTGACCTCGACGAGATATAATATTCACCTTCGCGATATTCATTTTTACTGCGCCGCAGGACGGATTACGCGCCCCATTTGACCAGAATGGTTTTCGCGCTTGCGACTGGTTAATTATACCACGCGTTTGCCCTTCTCATCGATTTCTTCTATGACAGAAATAGAGTTCGATAGGCGTTAAAGTTTCGACGTCGGAGTCGGCCGGAGAAAGTAGCGGCTCCTATTACAGGGAGAAAGAAAAAATAGTCCCGGAGTCTAAAGAAACGAGACACGATCGAGTTTGCTGTTCCGTGGGCTTTATCGGGAATTTATCCCTTCATGCACCTGGGTTTTTTCGCAAAACGGCGACGTTCGAAATTTCAGTTCCTGGCGATATCGGGATCGTCCGACAGGGTCACGTGCCGACCGGATTAATTCGGAACGACGATCCTTCGTTATCGCGCTCTTTTCCTGCCCGAAACGTGACAGCGCGGTTATGCGAGCAGCGACGAGCTTACGCAACGCGCGACCCGTGCTTTTGCGCGCAAGAAGCATCGATAATCCGGTGGTCACGTGTCGGAAAGACGTTCGAATGATTCATGCTGGCAAATGAATCGTATCGTAAATGTACAATTCTTGCGATGAACGCGCGCTCAGAGCGCGCACAGACGAATAAATTTCGAAGCACACGTCGAGGATTAATTATCCGATCGATCCGAGCTAATCGTAAGAAGAACCGAGCGAACGACAACGGTCACCCAACCGATTTCCTTCCTCCTCGCTGGAAGCAACTGCTGCGATACCACGCGACTTTGTCAGCACGTGACTTGGTTGCATCGTTCGCCTACTTCTTCGAGTTACGTAACCTCTTTCGCTTCCCCTTTCGCCACCCCCATCCCCAATCTTCTTCGAGCCGCAGCGGCCGCACCGCGCCGTTTCGTTCTCCCTACCGCGGCCAAGAATCTAGTCTCCCCTCTTCGAAACACCGACCGATACGCACGCAATGTAAGGTCGCGTGCGCTCTTCTAACCGTCTAATAATGAAACGCCTTTGTCGCGAGTATCGAGTCTCTTCATGGTCCATCGATTACTTTGTCTCTCGTTGGGGTATCGATGCGACGAACTGAATGCTTGTCGGGACAGGATGCAAAGAAGAAATGTTCGTTCCTTAAGAAAAATCTTCCCGAGGAGGTGAAAAATCGATGCTTAAACGAATAGTAAGAGTTGGATCGATCGATCGGTCTCGTAGACGAGAATATAGAAGAAATTGCAAGGACGAATACGTGTGCGAGTGGCCCAACTCCGCTTGTTGTTCCAGTTTTACGCATAAATGAGAAAGCATCGCGCACGGACGCGCACGCAAACGCGTGTATCGGGTTGCGTATCGTTGCACGCGGCTGCAGCGAGGTTACGTCCACGATAATTGCGCTCGATGACTGATTACAGGTAGGTTGGCACGTGAGCTCGGTAAAACGTGAGGGTTACGCAACGTCACGCACGAGGATTACGCGGCGCGAGCCATCGACAGGTGCTGCTTCGATCGACCGCACCGGACCGCATCGACGTCACTTTTCGCAGCATCGATCGTATCGTTACACGGCTGCGTACTCGGACTACCAAACATAGATCAAAACTTTTTGTTTCGATCGAAATTCGAGAAACGAACAAAGGATGAACACCCGTCGAACCGATGCTCGTTGTCAAACGAAGGTTACAGTTTCACTCGCGGAATAGAATACTCGGTTAAAATAAATAAAACTGAAAATTTGTACAACGACAAGATCGACATGGTAGAATGCAAATCAAACAAGTACGTTGAGCATGACGCGACGCGCACGAACGGCGACCGTCCTGAAAAGGTTAATAGGTACAATAGGTTACGGTCGACGAATTCTTCATCGGTGAATCGGTGCGAATTCGATCCACCGTCGAGTAGATTTTATTTATTTATTTATTTATTTATTCGCTTTCCCTAGACTGAACGACGCCACGTCTAAATTCAAAATGATTACGTCGAAGATGAAACAAGAGACGGTGCGAGTACGAAGTAATAAGATGTACTCTCTTCGATGTTTCGCGTTTCCAATTTCTGACTAGCGACTATAGACGCAGGACGATGACGAACCTCGGACAAGGTTTTCAGGCGAGGATAAAAGATATCGGTGGAAAATGAACGATCAGGGTGGGTCGAGCGAGGTGGCTGGCGGTGGGTCACGCGACTGCAACCCAGCCGTCCTTCGTCGCGATTCAATCCTCACGGCCGTCTATTTTTTTCGTCTGGACCGAACCTGGTCATAATTTACACCTAACACTGCCGGTAGTTCGTATACCTCGAATCCCGCGGGCATTTACGATCGCCTCGTTTGCGCAATTAATTTATCTATGGCCAACAAACACGCGCAATAAACAAACCAGGCGTGCAAATGAAAAAAGTGTATTGCGTTTTGGTGTACGGTAACCAACGAGTTTCTTCGACGGAAGAATTTCACGAGGCCGAGGCGTCGAGCACGCGTTCAACCTTGAAAAATGATTCTCGCATCAGCGGAAGGAGCGACGCGCGAAATAGACGATCGTTGTCGTAGGTCGAGAACGTCTTCGCGACAACATGTATTTATCGGCCGTCGAAGGAGAAGAACGCGGATAACCGTGAAGATCGTCGGAATGGCTCGAGGGGACATTAATTTCCAGACCTATTTATACGATCGTCGCGCCGGCCGTGAGCACGGCCGCGTAACCGTGCCGTATAATACCCTGCGTTGTACAACGATCACGTTTTTTGCTCCAGGCGTATGGGCGCGCTTGCGTTTGCGCGCGGTTCTTTCCGACGAACGCGACGAAATTGTCCGCCGAATGCAAAGGTAAGTCGGCGAATGTTTCTCCGACCACCTCGTACCGAAAAGGAAGAACGAACGATTCGCGTAACGAAGGCTGACGAGCAATCCTTCGATTTTCGAATCACAAATTATTTCGACGAATACTCGACTAAAAGTCTGCAAGTGTGGCCGTAACACCGCGTCAAGCACCCGCAACCTTTATTATTAAATCAAGGTTGCCGGCTTTCACTAGCGGCAGCGTCGTCGAGACGCGAGATTCACGCTGCGCTTCAAAATACCTTGTCGGGACAGAGAAAGGAAGAAAAAGACTCGTAACCGGCGAAAAGGAGCGAAACTGTTGCTCCCTCGCGACAGAAATAAAAGCTCCTAAAAATAGTCGCAGGCGAGACGAAGCCAGAGATGGGCAAAATTTTATTCGGATAACGAACGGCGAATGGAAGTACCTTGGATGATAGATCGATAGTCGTTTGCATGTAATGTCTATTGAACAAAGACTTGTTGCCGCGAGAAAATTTCGCGAGATAGACGTGCGCAAATTGCATCCACGCAGCGTAACGCGAGCGGTATGGATAAGCAGAGTCACGGGGAAACTTTGTTCGGAGAAAAGCGAGGCTTTCCCTCTCGCTCTGCAACTTTGAAGGATCGTAACACCTCGAACGCGGAACGATAACGATTACGACAAAGGGAAGAAGACTCGATTTCCCTGCAGAGTAGGCCGCGAAACGTTCGGGGGGGCTCCGCGTCCCGTGGGCGTCCCGCGTTGTCCCTTCGACTCTTTTACGATTTTTGTCTGGCCTCTGGCTGCCAGCGACTTAGCGGGCAAAGTCTGTCCTGATTTATCCGTACGTCCGTTTCGTTAGACGATCCTCTACGCGTCTGCTCGCACCGAGACACGCTTCTTATTTTTGTCGCCAGTTAACGGCGTTCGCGAAACATTATTTTTACCATCGTCGCCCTTTTTCTTCCGCTCCGCGCCAGTTTTTTCCACCCCCTTTCGCCGACTCTGCGCGCATAGGATACGAGTTACGCTTTAAATCGCGTGACGAAACGATACGACACGAGAAGAGACGGATGAGCCGGATTCCGGTGATGTACAACGAGCGAATGCACCGTCGGACGCAAATGACGACGCGACGGTTGAAAAAGATTGCTGAAAAGCTGGGTCGTTTCGGTGAAGTTATAGTTCCTGGCTCGCGTTCCTTTTGCCCCTGGTGTAACTTCTTTCTTCGCCCCTGGCGCACGCTTCCTTATCGAAATTAATCAAACCGCGGTTGTCTTACAGTACTTGATCAAAAATAAATAAAGAATTCCAAGGATTTGCAAGCATTTGTCTACGCAGTCGGCGTTTGTCGGTGAGAAAAATTCGAACGCGAGTAACTTTACCGAGAGAAGGACATTCGATTGCAAGACCGACGTAAATTGATACAGTTACCATAAGCGTTGCGTTAATAACGCTTCCAAGACCGTTATCGCGAATAGCTCGTCCTTCTGCAGACGCAAAGACTAGTACGCATGCTAACAACTACCGTCTCCGTTTACGTAAAATTATTTACGTTCGATTACTACTTACGCAACGGTTTTCCGTCAAGGGCGATTGCAAACTCGTTTTTCCGATGAAAAATTCAAAAAGACATCGTACGCGAGTACGACTATTTTTGTACCAATGTAACGAATAGTTTTTTATTTTGTTTTTAAATTATCGCTGAAACCTCGTCCCTAATCCTCTGAAATAATCGAGGTATCGATTGCAAGAGTATGGCGAAGCGAAGGAGAAATGGATAACTGTGAACGCGGAACGTTCAACGAAATCAACCTTTCCGATGGATAATTACGGTATCGCGGGGTGAAAATATAGCAAAGGGCGTACGGCTGGTGGTCGTAAATACATCGTTATCACCGATACGATCGGCGAGCAGCCGAGACTCGTCGGTTTACGTAATACGCGATGGTACGCGGCAACGTCGATTAATACCGTATTACGAAATCGCTGGCTATTTGCATCGCACGGACGTTGCCCATCTGTGTCTAGGCCTCTCAGCCTTCTGCAGTTTATTCGAAGACATTCGTTATTCTTGCTACGTTGATTACGCGCGCGTTGCACAATTCGCGCACGGGTCTCTTCGCGAGAGACGATCCTTCGATCTCCTCTTTTCGGGGTTGATTTCGTATATTACGATGCATCGTCTTTAATCGAAAAATTGATGTCCCTGAAACTTTCAAGTGTCGCGTCGCGATCGGATCGAGTCCCACGACTATCAAAGGCATCGGGAATCGTCATCGATCGCCGAGAGGCCGAAGGAGAGGAGCAATTACGGATCGATCTTACCGGTATTGTTGCCGGTCGACGTAACGGGGCATATTTTACCGTTAGCGATCACGACTCGTTCCGATTCATTACCGATCCCTCTGCTGGATCGATAAGTCACCCGTTCACCCACACGACTCTAAGCTTATTCTTCGTATTTCGGTCGGGAAAGTCCGTTAACGATCGACAATCTTTCGTCTAACGGTGTCTCCAGGTCGCGAAGCGTTACGCAACGTCTCCGTAATAACGTAATCGTCGACGGTTTATCGCGAAACTAGGATCGAGACCTTCACGATCCGCGTGTTTAATCGACGAAGTTGCGTCGATCGGCAAGGGAATTGGTAATATTTCATCGAGTCTGAGAATAGGGTAGAAAGAGGCAGAGGAAAACTTGCTACAACAGTTTACTGTGCTCCTTTCGTGGAGCTGTAATCGCGATGCGGTCCAACCAACTGCCGATATCGCTAAGCGGTCCGATAAACCGAAAACAGGAATCGTTGGGCTAATAACGCCGAACAGCTCGCTCTCGGTGGATGAACTCGATCGAACCTAAGTACTCCGAACGGAGGCGAGTCGAGGTGTCCCGTTTCCGAATCCCTTCCTCTATGTCGCGAAACCGATTCCACAGAGGAAACGAACGGATTCGCGATCCAAAAATAACTGACCGCCGCGCCGGTTCGTGGGCCGTCGATCTTCCGAATGGACGGTGGTGGCTCCAGGCAGCTTATCGATGCGTATCTTAACGGTAATGCCTGTACAAGGGAACCGTCCGCGTCCGTCCGTCTCCGTCGGTCTTCTCGTGACTCCGGTGAGACTGCTCTCTAAAAGGGGTCTCACCTTTGCTCCACATCGCGGCGCGCATCGTGCCGCGAAATGTGGGTCGCCGTCGAGCGTATCCAGGCCAGGGCGACGACGATAAAGGATTAAAAACGCTGCCACCCTCTCCGTGCTTCCGCGATGAATATCGTACAGACTCTAATTCGAGATCCGAACCAAGATTGACCCGTTCGCGAGTTGTCAACCTTGAAACCGTTACTCGATTCGTTGCGCAACGCGATGCGTTCTTCCGCGGAGTATCGAATTATCACCGCTGCCGATAAATTTAAACCTTTCCGCTCCATTTCTTTGACCTTGACATTACTCTGGTTCGATCGTTCGCCACCTTAACACCGCGCCAACTCTAATTGCGAGATGTATAGCAAGATCGTCGTCGTCGAATTTAATTGCATTCGAAAAAGACGCTTTCGCGAATTAAACCTACCTACCAGTAATCGTTCGCGAGCCGTCACGTCGCCTAGATGTTCCCACGATCTTATGTAATCTGGTTAATCGACAATGGAAACCGCGTACGAAGCAGCGATCCGATTCTTGTATATTTGGAACTCGCGTAGGTCAAAGACCGCTCTCATTCGATTACGCAACAAACGAGAACTCGGACGACAACGTAACATCGATGGAGGTCTAGCAATTATCCGAGGAGACGAGCACGCGACTTCTCGCGCATCAACGTCGATAGGGCAACCGGTTGTCGGTGACGTCGGCCGACGACGATGAAGTAACCAAGCAACAGACTAGACGAACTCGACGCGATCGTTGAGCAACCAGAGGAATACGCGTTCTCTCTTATTTCCTACGTTCCTGTTTCGCGTCTCTGGAATGTCTCGTTGCTGTTGTCACACCGAAAATAAATATTCGATGCGGGTGTCCATACAGCGTCCTATCGCTGGAACGATTCCGAGAAACGGCGGACTAACGCGAATCAATCCTAGTTAACTCGAAACACGCATTTCATACAAAGAATTATCATTTTTCGAGAGAAAGTTTAAGTTTAGCATAGTCCTAACTTCGATTCTCGCTTAGCGATTCCCACTCGATGCAAATGTTGCGAGACATTCATTCGACAGCAACGAGACGTCGAGATCGTCTGCGATAATCGCGTTTGCTAGTTTACTCGGCGCTTTTTTATATTCACGGGCGTTCATTTCCACGTCCTTTATATTCCAGCGTAACTGTTACACAAGCAACAGGAAACGACGCGGCGACGACGATAGAAACGATTCGTACATAAGAATATACGCGGTACGTTCGGCATTGACGATATAAATACCTTTGCGTTTCGCGTTAACGTTTCCGTAAAGATGACACGATTCCCAATAATCGATCGAGAGACATCCAGAAGGGGAAAGGGAAGATAACGAATAGGGTTGGCAGCTTCGAAGTTGCGTGTCGAAAGCGGAATGTGTATTCCCGCGGCAAGGACTCGTCTCTCTTTACGATTAATTCGAAGCTTTCGAGGAACGCGACGCCCTATCCGCGCGGAGAATGTTAATTCGTTGATCGTTTTGAAAACGCGAAAGAGAAAATGCGTGTAAAAAAGAAAAAACAGTATTGGTCTCGAACGCAAGGAATACAGAAAGCCCGCGGAATCGATTTGCGAAACGGCGATAAAAAATAAATACGAGGACGGTACGTTAAGGAAACGCGGATGCGCGTTCGTACGCGAGCGAGCGCGTGTTAGTCGAGAGCACGCGGGAAACTTTGCGACCCATTGGCCCAGATAGCGAAAGCGGTAACACCTAACCGCTTCAACTTTCGTTAAAATATTAAACCGTACTTTCAGCTCGCTTAGATAAATTTTAAACGGTGGTAGTCGACCTGAGGCAAACAATTACAAAGCGAGCATTTTTTTCGCGTCCAACTTTAATACTTTAAATAAAAGTCGCGGTAGAATCGCGACGAAAGAGAACGACGGTATCGCTCGCCTTTGACCGATTACGAGCTCAGCGTTAGATCGAGCAGTCGGAGGAGAAGGAGGAAGAGGAGGAGGCTCGTTAGGTTGCGCGTCGCGTTTCATGGTCGAAATTTCCATAGAGAAGCCAGGGTTATCACGCACCGTTTTCCTGGATTGCGTAACTCACTCGTTTCTTGTGATAAATAAAATAAAAATTACGGTTGCCATTTCAACAGTTTGCTTCTCCAGCGATAATTCTCGAAATTCAGCCGAGATACGATGATATACGAGTCGATCCAAAAGGATCTATGGTCGTCGGGTAAATCGAACAATTCGATGCGACCTTGATTCGAGGAGACCTCGAAGAAAGACGAGGTTCGGTCGAAGAAAACGAAGGAGCGTCGTTTGCATAATAAGGAGAACAATTCTAACGGTCCTTTGCTCCACATAGGATCGAGATCGATCGCGGCGACACGCACGGCTCCAATCCTCGTTTACGTAGGTACTCCGCGAAACACCTACGGGCAAGTTTAGCGTCGAAACAGGGAGACCGAAGAAAAAGCTACGGAACCCAAGAAGAAAAAAAGGAAACAAACGAAAAAAGTGACAACCCACTTTGATCCGACGAGTTTGTCGTCAGCCAAGAACGAAGGAAATCGATCGCAATATAGTCGGCTGTGATACAGTATACATATATATCCTTGACAGTCCTGCAAGGACTGGCAGCCTTCCTCTCGAGAGAGACTCGACCGGACAAAGAGGCAGGAAGAAAAAAGGCAAAAGAACGAGGAACGCGCCGGACAGCCGGCGAAGGCGGAGGATTTACCTGGCGCGATAAATTCAGCTACGCAAGGCCGCAAACCGTACACGTAACGCGCATAACGCGTTGCGTTGCGCGGCATCGCTCCATTCGTTCTCTGTACCGCTGCAACGCGCACGAACGAGATCGATCGTCACCGTTCTTCCTAGCTCCTAGTTCGAGGTCCTCAAGCCGCGTCGCGACGTTACGTAAACTTATCGGGAAGCGATCCACGATCAGTCGTCGCGAATGTTTCTACGATTTCCGGGAAAACGGTCGTGAAACACGCATTCGTTTTTTAATATCGTCTTCTCGATTTTGGGGCACAATTGAGTTCGACATGACTGGAGTATGGATCGGTCAATCAACGATCCCGTTGCAGCCGTACAAGAAGATAGATTTCAACAACGAATGCGAGTTGCACAACCGATAAAGCGTTTTGGGCCCGGAATATCAACGAGAGGGCCGGAGGGGTAAATTTTGGGGGGCGGCGAATCGAGGCTGGCAGGTGACGGCCCGTTATCGGAACCGCGTGGAACATCGACGAGGCGAGCCGCTGGCCTGTGAACGCGCACCAGGGCGTACACGCTTATTATGTAACGATGTTAACTGTAAATATTTACCGGAGTGCCCCCACCCTCGCGAAGCAGCGTGCGGCGAATAGGCACGATTGAGCGCGTCCGCGCGGAAAGTAGACCGAAAGAAGTCGAAGCGGTGGAAGCGGTACGGCTAGATGGCGGACCGGAAGGGCGGTGAGAGGAGGACCGTTTAAAAATACCAAAGTGGAGCACTCCGCTACGCTCCTGGAATCGATCAACAACGGGGGGTCCGCGGAGCTACGCCACTGCTCGCGACACGCGGCCCTTTGGAAATTCTTAACGAGCTTATACGTAACGATAAACCCCGCGTTCTTCGAGTCGAGGTAGATTTCGATTGGCAAAGATAAACCTACAATTTTCGACTCACCGTGCGAATGTCTCGAACGAAACCAATTGCGCCCGACCATTCCCACGAAACTCGAAGAACCAGGAAAACGGTCCTGGAAAGTTAATCGCAAATAATAAAGAAATTGGTAACCCGGGGCGGACCAATGGCATTGACATTGTCGAAATCCCACGGCGAACGCTTTTAGATCGGGCTGTACGTTACGTACGGGGCGTCATGTAAGCGTTACATGTGCACTTTCTTCGCGTAAGAGCGAACGGGACAGCGAACAGCGCCGAGGAGGACAAAGAAACGCTCGCGTGAAAGTTGCGGGTTTGCTCGAGGAGAATTATGGCGGTCCACCTTCCCGCGACCGTTTCCTCCTCGCATTGAACTTGTACCTTGTCTTCCACCGCTCCAACAATCCTGACCCGGAATACGAGAACCGCGAAAACACGTATTTATTTTTCGAAAATATTTCTGCCTCCTATTCTAGCTGTATAACGTGTTTCGGATCGATCGTTGACGCACGGCTTGCAAATTCGAAGAAAAGAGAGGAAGAGTTTGTAGAAAAATTGAGGATTAATAAATTGGTGAAAAATGCGTAAAACCAAGGGAACAGAGTATACCTCTGGTGGTCGGACTATATCCCGCTGGATCGGTTAAATATCGCGAGTTTGATCGAAACGAAAAAGTTCGCGTTTTCCGTGCGAACTCGTCGCAGAGTTGGACGTTCGCGGTAGTGAACCGCTAGCCGTTTCGGTTACGAAACGTGGCACTGAGATTACGAAACGAGAGGACGTAATATCGTGGCAATGTAGGCGAGCTAACGCCGAGAGCTCTCCGTAGGTACCGTTACATTTTCTCCGGCGGTGTCGCGATCGTTGTCACGCTTCTAACGCTACGACGCGATGTCTACGCCGACGGTTAATCCCTCGTGCTACTTTCGTCGACAGTTTTGCTCGTTGCGCGGAGTTATTCTATCGTTTTGTTCTCATCGGTGAACGCCTGTGTTCGACGAGAACAATCTTTAATGGAACCGATTCTTCTTACAGAAATATTATTCGTTACGCTCTCCAAACGCTCTGCGGACGTTAAACGTTAGCGCTAACTACACTCCGCGCGTTGGCAAAGTCGAGGGAAGCCAACTTTCACGTACTTATACAGTAATAGCATCGCGTTAAATGTAATTCATCAGCCTAGTCTTACCTCACTCTATAATTTCCAACGGACTTTCCTTGCAGTCGCTTACTTATTACCTTTCTAACTGCAACGTCGGTTGAATTTCTTCGCGGAAGTTTGACCGTGACGAGGTTAAGATCCTTCGAGCGCCGCGCTCTTTCCGATAGAAAGTATCGATGCGAATCGTGACGCGTACTTAAAAAACCTCGTCGTACGCCCACTCCATTGAATATATATGTAAAATTCTGAAATATTCCGATAAGAGAGATACGAATGGGACCGAGTATTTCGACCATTTGATTTCGAACCGTTCCTCTCCGTTAACCGTATCGCGTTTTACGTACGAGGAAGAATCGAAAAAAGTTCCGAAAAATGTAGCGCCGGTGGTGAAATTAATTTCCATAAATTCTTTCGAGCGGAACGCGTCGTTCTGTGCCGAAAACGGTCTCCGGTGACATCTAACGATCGTGGATAAACATAACAGTACCGTAAAAGCCTAATTCGGCGCCGTTCGAGAACAGAGAACACCGTTATCCCACGACATTGGACGTTTCGTCGATTTCGGTCTAGGAATCGCTTAAGATAGGGCAAAATCCGTCGAAGAACGTACCGTTCCATTGTTCGCGCGAATACGCGTGATTCGCGATGCGTCGTGTCGACCACGTGGCGGACAAAAATAACACGAAACGTCTAATTGGGCTTTGCGTGCACCGACCAAGGTAGTGGCCTTGATCTATCTCGTAACGTTACGTTGTAACGTAAGGAACGGTACGGAACCCGTTTCGGGCCTATCCCGTTACGTCCACCGACGACGAGGAACCAGGTACTTGGCGTAACAACCAACGACCGTGGTGGGGGGCAAACGAAATCGTTCGACTCCAACTGTTCTTTCGGTCTCTTTTCGCCGCGTAACTGTAAACATTCAACGAATCGAACTTCCGAGCGATTCCTCGCCGCGTTCAAAATTTAACCCTCGAGACCTGCTGTTTTTAGGGCCATTTTCCGCGACCGAGCGAACGTTGGGGGATGCGACGACTGCGGCGTCCTTGCTAGGAGCTAGCGTTTTCCGTTCCGTCAGCGTCGGCGTCGTCGGTGAGGCACGGTACGGAACCCGTTTCGAGGCTGTCCCGTTAGATTCAGCGAGAAGGAACCGAGGAACCGAGGAAGCAACCACCGGAGAGGCTCGCTGGCTCTCGCGGAGGATGAACGAACGCCAGAGGAGAGGATAGGAGAGAAGGAGAACGAGGCGATTCCGCGAGTCGAAGAGAGAGGAACGAAGAAGCGGAGCCAGTTTTCGAACGGTCCGGAGAAAGTGCTGGCTATACATTTACTGACCTACATTACCCTCGTTTGCCCCCTCCTCCGGCGACTGCTGACACCCACCCGAGCGTACCGCCAGCGCACAAATTGTCCCGTTACACACCGGCCGTGTACACGTCATCGCCGTGACCCACAAAACCGACGCCTGCCGTCTCTCCCCGCGATACCGCTACCCTCAGCTCGGTACCACGATCGGCTCTCTTTTATTCGGAAATTATGTCACGCGACCGCGCCGAAATCGCCGCGCGGCGATTCCTTCTCTCGAGCCCGAGCGTTCGAGCCTTACCTGTCGAATGCGTTCAATGACCCTCGCGATGAAATGTAGGGGATCGGAATTCGGAACGTTCCGCGAAACCCAACATTTCGACTAAAAACAAATTTCATTTCCGACTCGTTAGTTTCCATGTCGCGACGAGAATAAACGAACCGCGTTTTCCTACGGAAAACCAAACGCTCGAGAAATGATTTTAATAACTATGCGCGTCGTTATCTACTTCTCTATCGTGGCAGCGATACGAAGAGCCTTGGCATTATTTTCTCGCTTCGCGGTAGGCACGTTACTTAATCGAGTTATGAAACCCGTGGCGTACGGTATCGACTAAACGCTCGATTAGAACGGCAACGGTGCAACGGGGGAACGAACGATCGAAATACGGACCGAGGCATCCCAGTCGCTCGTTCATGTCGACTCCTTTCTATGGCATTTCCATCGCGAATGGATCTCGTTCTCTAATCACCACTGCCAGATACCATCGGAAGACTCTTCTAGTTAGAACCTCTGTAACGAAGACTTTCTACCATATCAGGCTAACAAATTTCACCCGTTTCGACGATCCTTTCCTAATCCGATCGATATTCCATTCGCATCGCTCGAGTATTACTCTGATTAGCTTGGATTAGAAATTACGGAAAGATTTTCGTAACGATAATTTTAACCGGCACTGTTTCTTTCATGGGGATGCAGAACAATCTCGTTGTTCGAGTGAACTTCGTCGCGAGTAACATGTCACGTCGAGAAATCAGTAAAAAGAAACAAGCAACGTATCTTTCTCCCTCGCTAACGGACCATCTTTCGATTATCATCGTCGTCTTCCTCGATGATGTAACGGTCCTGCATTCGCCCTTGACCACGTTTTCTTTTTTCGTATCTCGAAACCCATCGCACCGGTTACGATATACTTTTTTCCCGACCATCCAACCATCCATCTCGCACACTTTTCACCGTTTTTTTTTTTTTTTTTTTTTTTTTTATTTTAGATACAAATAACTCCTTTACGACCCCTTCGAGCGTTCACGATCGGAGGAAAAGGTCTCGCGGCGTGGAACGGAGATGGTTCAACCCTTTTGCGGTTACCGTGACGAGGGTAGATTTTTATTCGAGTCGACGATAAAACTCTTTCGGATCTTCTACTAACCGAGTTCCGCTTAATCGTTCAACGATGATCGCATTTTTCGAATCGACCTTTCATCGGTAATAGAGACACGAGAGTTCGCAACCTTCTAACCTATCCGTTTGGATCAGTTTTAAAAAATTTGAGACCAAGTAAAGAGACCAAGAAGAAATAAAAAGGAAGGAAAGAGTTTTCATCGTGGACGATCGCTGGGTTAACAGAGCGAGGTCGAAGGAATCCCGAGAAAAACAAAGCGCGAGCAGGCGCGCCAAGAAAAATGTTGGGAAAAAAATAGGTACAGAGAAAGAAGGACAACGAGGCGGATCGATCGAATAAGCGTTTGCGTTCGTCGCAGGAGAAAGTGGCGATCCGATGCCGTCGGCGTCGCGCCACCGCGCCGCGGCAGGGAGAGTAGCCAAGAACTTCTAACTTTACGTCGACTCTCTTCTCGGACCGACCTCGAATAGCGTCGTGGTTCAATGTCCTCGGTGAAGTGAAAGAAAGACATACGATTCGGTGGAAAAATCGGCGATGACTCTCGCGTAAAAAACACCGTTGATTCAAAGTTTTAGGTAAACCTTTCCGATTCAACGAGAAGAAAGTTGACCGACAATCACGAACCAAAAGGAAAACCAACTCTTCTCGACGAAACGTTAAAATTCTCGTCGGCTTCACCCTTGCCCGCGTCTAGTCGTTCGCCAAAGCGCAAAATGATCGAAAAATCCGTTCCGAGTGAATCAGCGTCGAGCAGTTTCTCTTTACCAGTTGTTCTTCGATCGTTTATCATCTACGATAGATCTTCTACCCGTTATCGGTTCCTGTTGACCCGTTCGACCACGGTCTCGATTATGTCACCGCATCGATCCGAGCGCTTTAGGCGCGTCGCTGGAGACGATAAAAGCAAACTGGGACACGAAACAAATTACCGTGACCCAGATTTGATAATCGGGATGTTCGATAAAGACGTCGATCGCGTCACGCGTGGATGAGTTAGAACAGATCCAGCGAACGAACCCAACTGCTCTAATCGCGTAATTGATCGCAACGACACGCGATTCTCTTGATTTGTAGTTTCCATGCTTACGTGCCGGCGCGAGTGAAAGCAACGAGTTGCGACTCTGGGAAGAAAATCCGGTCGTTGTTGTTGTCGTTGTCCGGTTTTTTTTTTTTTTACGGTGACCAGATACATACGTGTACGTACTATCTTCTGGTTTTTTGTTTCGATCGATTTACGATTACATTGGCGTAGTTAAATTTGCATTATTTGCTCCTAGAAACCGGAAAAAGCTAGTCAAGGATCGAAAAAAGATTCACTCGAGGATATAGAAACGAAAGTTATTCATTGAACCGTTCTCTATTCTGATATGCCTCACACTTTTAATCTTAGTCATCTATCGACTCGCGCGTGTCGACGCGGACCTACATTTCGCGGTCTAAATTTTCCGACACGGTATCGTTGCATGTCCGCGTCGATATTTTGAAAATGGGCCGGTACGATTGGGTGCGGGTAAATCCCACGACCGATACGAACGGAATCGAACCTGAAAATAGACGCTCGAATGGCGTCGCATCGTTGCTCTTGGAACAAAGACGATCGAGGATATACGCGATAGTCGGTACATTTTGCCTTTTAGAAACGGTACATTTTGTTAATTGATAGAAAACAATAAAAAGACATACCAGCGGAAAGAATAAGTCGCGTTCGTAGGTGAGCCGTGGAGTTCCTCGTCGCATTCTCGGTTCTCGATCCGTACGATTACTCGTTGTCTTCGAGTCCGCAACGAGGCCACCTCGAGCGATGAATCTTTCACGGTGCTTTCCAACGGTGTGGAACGAACAGAGAGCAGGTGCGATTACCGATCCGTTTACAGATTCATTCGGGAAACGTGAATAAAATTGATCGCAACTCGATCGGAATTTTCCACGGTATTTTGTCGTTGGGAATTCTTGTTTCGCCCAGTTCTATTCTTCTATTCTATCAGATTTGAATTTTGAACAAAAATAGAGATTTGAACAAAAATAGAGAACCGGTTCCTTTTTAACAACCGCAACACTCGAAGTGAGTTAAGGAATTATGTAATACGTTGATATCGATCGTCGAAGGAACAACACGTGTTTCTCGGATGGTTCCGTTATCGTCGTTCTATCTTTTGGTCGAAAAACTGTTAAGGAGTGCGTGTACTTTGGTTCCGTTATCGTTGTACTCGAAACGGTAGCATCTAAATTCGATCGGAGATACCGTCTACTTTAAAAAAAGAAAATAATCTAGGACGCAATTTCCTTAATCTTCGGACGGTAGATTTGAATTTGCTTCGGACGAATCGGGTAGCGTCTTTCGAGTGGTTCGGTAACCTTTTTCTCCCGTTTCTAATCTAATCCGCTTAGCATCATACCGCATAACGTAATGGATCTTACGTAATATCGAAACGGGTGGCACACAAAAATGCTTAGGTATCATCGCGAACGAAATCGAACCGAAATCATCCAACGGTCCGACGCTTAAAGAAAGCAAAGTCTATCATTGGTATCGGTAGAGGCTCGAGAACCACGATCTCGTCGTAAGCGATTCAACGTTCTCGAATCGGTAAGCGTAAGAATTCTCGAGGCAGTTTCTATTTTGACTTCTGTTTACGTCGCAACGATTGAAATCGAGTTCTCCGAGGTGTCCCTAGATCCGCGTGAATCGGCCGAAACGAAACACCTCGTAGGTGCGACGGTGGCGAATAGCCGCCACGTAACACTTACGAGATGGCGAGGATAATTCCAACAACACGCGAAATACGGGCCACGATTAGAAAGGCCCGGTGTTGACGGCGCGGTGCACGCAGACGAACAACATTCTGGCCCGCTTCGATGCTCTTTCGCGCCGCAGTCTAGTTTCAGCGAAGTAGGCCTCGTCGCTGCCTACCATCGTACCACTTGACCCCGATACTCTGCCGTGCCAGTTCTCTTTCACCGGCATCCTTCGTCCTTTCCTCCCCACTTCGCAACCATCACCTTCCCGTTCTCTACCCTTCCATTCTGCATTTTCTCGAGGAAGTTTGCCAGTCTCGATACAACGTCCGCATTTTTTTTCAGCTACCACCTTTTACCTCACCGCGGTCAATTATGTTTATTCTCCTTCCAACAGAAGTTTGTGATGATCCACGGTTCGAGGCTATTCGGAGCTACCGAAGGTCGGTGATTGTTGACCGTTGATCGTTGATCGTTCAATCGACAAAATCCTAGAAGCTTTAGCTTCCTTCTTACGCGTTTAGACAACAGACATAACGCAACGGTTTGCGAGCGTAGTTGACGCAAACATAGAGAGAAATTTCGCGGAGAGAAAGAGGCGATGGAAAAGCAAGGCGTAGGCGTGAGCGGGGTCGATATTGTCCAGCTGGAACCGCGATCCGAGGATCGGTCGCCTTTTATGCACTCGCCGCGACTCGCGCGTTAGATGCACCGATTCGGGGAACAATGCCTCGAAACTCGTGTGCGGATATTTTTATTCTTTCTGGGCGTGGTTGTTAAGGAAGAACAGATTTAACGGTTTCACGTGGTTTATTCGTATCGTTGTTGACGGGTCGACTCGCAGAACGTTACTGCTATACCGTAGACATACGAGTGTCGCGAGCAAAAAACGTAGAAGCCCGTGTCGTCCGGCTCTCGCATTTTCAGCGCGCGAATCAAATCATTACCGACTACACTCGAGGAAGATTCGTTAACCTTATTTGGAAAAACTTGGTCTTCCGTGGATGGGCATACCGCGTGAAACAAAGATTTTAGACGACACGGTTGGCTTTTCTTCGAAACCATTTTGCCAATATGCTGTAATCGACGATCGACGAGAATCGGAAAAACGAATCGACGGAATAGCGAAAGGATCGAGGGCAAGAGGAACGCGATGTCCGGAGAAGGCCAAAGGCGAAACGAGCGATGTCCCTGAACTTGAATTCGGCACAGTGGCTCGGAAACGGAGCTCGTTCCGTTCGGTGTTCGGGCCGGGGTTCAATGTCTTCGAAAGTTTTTCGAGAGAGTTCCACGACTGACTCTCTCGAAATTCCACGGTGCTAAGCAGTTGTATACATCATCGTTGGCGTTACACACGAGGACGTGCGTGAATTACGCATCGCCGATTGCGATTTCGAAACTCGCCGTGGGAGTTCATTGCCACCTGCTTGCCGGCCGCGTTGCACATGCTCGACCGTGCACGAGCCGCTGTTATCCAGTCTTGTTACACTCGAATCAAACATCGGTAAACGCGACAAGTTCAAAATCACCGATCTCTCCGTAACAATGTGGTACGCATCGGTTTTCTCTGAACAATTGCGAAAGTTTGGAGTAATTCGATTGTTTCCAGAAGCATCGAGCATTCGGATCTTGTTTGTTCATGGTCCCAGCGTGAACTTGGAACGCGAATGGTCGCGGAGCAAAGCGAGCGACGGCGACGTCGACTCTCTCTCTGGGAGAAGAAGAGAGGCCTTCCAGTTTACTCCACTTTCTCTGGGCAACCGCGTCCCGCGGAATCCAGCGTCGACGCTTTTCACATTCTTTCTACGGAGCTCGCAAAACCTGGCTCTGGAGCGCGATCGGATATGACGCGAAAATCATGTTCGCGCAAACGGAGGCGGTTTCACGTTCGAGATCAAAACTTTCTCCAGGGTGGGAGCGCGGCGTTCTTCGGTGCATGCGCCGATAGAGACGGCCGACTGCGTTTCGTCGGAAGTGGGTCGTAGCAGTGAAAACGTCTCCATCGATTCGATCGATATCGAATTCGCCATTCGCCATTCGATCGGACCTTCGATCTACTCTCGACTAGAGACGAACACCCTCGCCGAGTCGTAAATCTAATCGGTATTATTGTAATAATACTATAAAGATGTTTCGATATTATTTCTGCCGTATTATTTTTATCAGAGATCTTGTTTCGCGTTGCTTGAAGAAGACGCGCGAATACGATGAATTCTAGTCGAGTAGTATCATCTATTGACGCAGAAATCTTCCGGCTGTGTGACATGGTTTAAATATTACGACCTTCCGTACATTTGGGTAGACATTCATGGGTAACGTCAAGGTCTTTGGATATTTTTTCAAGTTGCGCGATGTATTCTCGTAGCAGATATTACCAGCGAAGCGATCGCGACCTTGTCCAGTTTCCATAAATGTTAAACGTCCAAGCGTGCTTCCGTCTTTTGTCGTCGAGTGTCTCGTTCGTAAAACGTAATTGATATTTGTTCGATCCTCGGATTCTGCGAGTACCCGTGCAGACTCTGGTAGATGCAACGGCACGACCGATTCTACTTTGAGAAGAAACGCGGGAAAAATTACTCCAGGAGAAACGGAAAAAAGACTTTCTCTCCCATCAGGCCGATATTCCACAGCCGGTGTTTCTCCCGACCCGCGTTCGCTAAAGTAACTCTCTTTTTACACGCAGAGTAACCGTCGAGTAATACCGGCGCGAATTAGTCGCGATGAAAGTGCAGCGGATATATAATCATTTAGGTAATCGCTGTGAGACAATCTCCTGCGAAGAGAAAATCATCGGAGCCGCTGCCACGGCCAAGGAAAATTGCCAGCGCTTTCGACTCGCGCGTCGCGTCGTTACTCTCTTCCGTCAAAGACAGAAGCATCGTCGAGTTCGGAGCTCTCGCGACGCGACGGGAAGCAGCCGGTTATCGTTCCGTTCCCCTCGAGATTTCTAATTTCCGTCGTCGTGAATCTACCAGCAACGGAAAACTACCACTATCGCGTAAAATTTTCGAGATTAAATTCTATTTAGACGGACCCACGGGAAAAGCGAACTTTCGAGACGAGAACACTCTTCTCCCGAACGCGGAAACGACGACGGCGCCGATGCGAACGGACCACGTTACGTGATATCGCTCTTCCGTAACTCTGTAATACAAACGTCATGTAACATATATAGCTTGAATATATAATATTCGCAGTCTATTGAAAAATATAGCTCGACGGTCATGGTCTCGGGTGAAGCGGTAATTCTAGCTATCGCGAGGTATTGCTGAAAACATGCCTAGACGTTCCAAGAATGAAAGTTGAAAGACGCTGGAACGAATGGAAGCGTCTCGATCCCATCGCTGGCCAAGAGAAACGGGAAGGTTCTAGTCCACCGATCCTTCCCCCTGAACTTGGCCAACGACTCTCTCGCCTCTCTACAGGGTTACCTCCCTCTCTCGTTCCTCCGTCAGTCCACTCGCGGTAACCACGAGTAATTCTCGAGTAACACCAACCGGTAAGCGATGAAAGTGCAGCGGACGTATAACCACTTGGATAATCGCGGTGAGAGATATTCGAAGCGAGAGAGGCCGTCGCGTCGGATATACGACTCGATTCGTCGGCGTCGAATCGGACCGACCAGTCGGTGAACGTTCGACGATTCGTTGATCGACTGGTAGAGCTCGGGACCAGCAAAACAGAAATTAGAAACTGTAAACGGTATCGTTTCGTCGCCCGAGAGAAAGATCGATGCGTTTTCTACTTACGATTACTTACGATTCGAACAGGTTGGCAACGTTGTTGCAAAACTTTCCTTTTCTTTCAATAGTCGAAACGTCTATCGTTAGCAAACATTCTAAGACTAAAGAAGGAATTTAATCGAACCGTATCGATGTCCCAAGATAGAAACCACCAAACCAAATTTCATGGTTTTCCAGTGAATCATTTGTGAAATATAAAGCGGAACGGTAAAATTACTTTAGTTCGTCAGCCTACTCTTGGTTGTTTCGAAAGATCCTAGGAGACAACTAGACGAATCGGTTGAAAAGTAGGAAGAGAGAGGGCACGGGATGCCCATCGTTCTTGGTCGCTCCCCGTTTCACCGAGCCTCTGTCGCCTCGTCCCCCTGAAACGCGTAACTACCGGCACGCGATGCACTTTCATGAAACTTTCAGCTTTCCATCGGCCGCGATACGAGCGGAATAGAAAAGAAACCGCGTCTCCCACGTCGGTCCTCGGCTCGTTCGATGTACCTGACTCTGACTCTAACTCTACGTTGAAAATTAACGCGTCCTTCCTAACGAGGCCGCGCCTAATCGTCCCTCGGTCCCGGTGTTCGCCATTGTTCGCCACGAGAGAACAACCGAGTGAAAATTCCTGGAAAGTCGCGACCGAGCGACGCGATGCCTCTTTTCTCTCGGTTCTTAATCGACCGACCTTGGCGAAGTTTCTACTGCGTTTCTCCCGTTGATTGAAATATCAATTACGCTGCATCGGGATTTACGATCATTAGGCTATCAACGAAGAAGGAAGGTAAAAACGAGCGATCGCTTTCCAACGATAGTCGTTTCGAGATCGATCGTGTGGCTCGATTCGATCTCGCGTCTCTATCGACGAGATAGCGATCGGTCCGTTGTCGCGGGACGATCTATCTCTTCTCCGCACCGTCGGCGTCGCCTTTTCCATCGATTTCGAATCCCGATGGACTCGTTCGGGTGGACGTGACGCTACGCGGTGTCGGAAGCGATCGGCCGCGATCGAAAGAGAAAGAGAAAGGTGAAGAGCGCGCAACTCACAGCGGCGTACACGTCCGCGGAAGAAAGTGCAACAACGATGACGTTTGCACCCACCTCGTCGGTCTAGCGATGGGGACGATTCTCTCGCGGTTTCGCACGATTGTTTTCCATAAAAAGGATTTCTATTCGATACCTTGTCACTTCTTTATTTCCGACTATAGTACCGTGAAACGAAGAACATTCGTTGTAACAAATTGTTATCGTAGCCTGAGAAACATAGTTTTCTTAATGTTACAGATATCGACAAAGTGTTTCGTTCTATCGAGGATTCAAGTAGACTATCGAGTACGCGAACCAGTATGTAACGTTCAAGTACGTACATACGTATCTTTTATCTCGCGGACGTTCGTTTTTTTTTTTTTTTTGCAAGCAATGTTTGTTTACCTGGTAAATGTAACGCGCGCGATAAACGAACACTTCATCGCTTCGAGTCCATCCCGATAGCATCCATTCATCGATTTCATGCAGTCGTCGGAACTATTTCCGACGGCTAACGTTCTATTCGCAAGTATTAATTTCTACTTTGAAACTACCCATACGGAATTCTAACGTAACCGCAACAGACTTGGATATGGCTCGTCATAGCTTCGTTCCATCGCTACCAGGAGATTCCCACCTCGAGCACGACGACCACCTCCACCTTCGAGTACCTTCGCGTGCCAACTCCTACTTGTTATCCCCTCCTCTCTCTCCTTCTCTCTTACTCGTTGCCACTCTTCTCCTCGAAACCCTGAAACCACGAGGAGAGACCAGACCTACCTCAAGAAATTCATGCGACCTGAATCGGCCAGGCAAGCCTTACGAGACACCTCGAAAGGAAACCTCGAGAATTCTATCCTTCTCCTCATCTCAACCATCATTGAAAGCCATAGTCGAGAGGAGTACCGGTGTCGTTAAATAAGTATGAACGATTCGTTCGTCTAGTCTGACCATTCGTGTTACATCCTACCGCGACTAAATACGTTTAGTTCGGCGTCAAGTACGACGGTCCTTCGAAGCGTAGACTCGATCGATGACGGTGATCGTAGTAACTGGAACGCGATCGGAACTTATTTTGCTCGTAAATCGCTCGCATCGGATTCAATTACCTCCCCCGGCGGTTTGCATTTCGCGGTTTTAGTGTGTCACGTGAAAGTCGGAGCGAGGATCGGTTCGGTTCTCGCGGCCGACGCGTCGCGTCCCTCTGTAACGGTTTCGAATCGACGAAACGAGGCTACCGGAGGAAAAATCGCGGTAACGCCTCGCCTAGAAAGCTGACCGCGACCACGATCAACTTCTAACCTCCGAGCTCTTAATCTCGCGGCTTTCGCAACATTCGCAGCTTCGTTTTCACGGTGAAAGCCTTTCGACGAGGTTTTCTCTTTTCCTTCGAACAATTCGTCCACGATTTTGCTCGAAGACACGCGGAGAGCGTCGATTCGAAGGTCCAGAGCAGCGGATAGACGAGACCGTTACGCAACTCGCGCAATCGGAAGATCCTCTACGTTTCGTTCGTAGATTTCATTCCAGCCACGGCCTTCGAGAATATAGGCCAACCGATACACGAAGATAACAATTACTAGACCGATACCAGTTTCTCGAACGGGGAGCAAGAACGGTCGTCGCGTTGGAAACTGATACGTTTCACCGTGATCCCGTAATTATGTAACGGAACGGAGGTCTACGGGATATGTATATCGCAAGGTCTACCACGTGTCACAACCTACGATCTCTTAAATCAATCGCGGGGACGCGCGTTTCATACGAATGGCTCGACTTACTCGGCCGCGTCGAAACGTTTGCGCGTATCAACGGACTCGAAATGCGTTAAATCGACGTCAGACTCTCAACGATCGGTTACAAATCACGAGAGTAACCCAATCGACTCAAACGTTTTTCCTATGCATTCGTCTATATGCATTCGAGGCTTCCGATTAACGAAACAAACGCGCGTCACCAGTAAATACGGGACGCTCCGAGCAAGTTCGTCGTTACGTTGCGCGAGGCCTACAGATTTTTGTATTATAAAAGACGAGATTCGAATGTATTCCAATGCAAAGTCCAAGGTTTTCGAGCGAGTTCTTTGCGACGGAAATTTTATCGACGTCTTATATTACGGGAGACCGTATGGACGCGATACTTCCGCTCTCCTCTCGTAAAAATAAACATTAATTATTTCTGAATTCGGTTATTTTCGAACTACGAGGTTGCCTTTGTTCGTTGTTTGCCTGCAAAGAGCGCATAAAAATATACGCGTTAAACGTTGACAATGAACGATAAATACAAATGTGGTAATAAAATTGTTCGAAAGTCACGGTATAATTCGACATTTTGGACAAAAACACGAATTCGATATCGGAATTTTATACGTATGCTACATGAAATGTATGTTATGCTAACAATCGAAGAATTGGCAAAGGTCGAAAGGTGTCGCGACGAAAAATAGAAATAGATGTCAACGTCGACACGGGTTCCGTCTGCGAAGAATCGTTTCCGTGACTGTCGAAGCTCGGCTATCCGAGTCGCGGTAGGCAAGCAGGCTTGATTCGCGCTTCGAGCACTCGATCGACTTACAAAGTCGATGAATCAATGAGGAACCGATAACTGACTGCGGTGTACGCGTAATCCTCGGCTTGTTTGGCATTGCGAATGCCGGTCAGGCGTTTCATCACCGATGTTGGCTCGAAATGTTTTCTGTTATTCGGACCGCATGGAACTTTAATCACCGCGGCGAACGCGAACACGAACGATAACAAGCGTGGCTCCGCTACGATTTCATTAAGGAATTGTTTATCGGCGATTGGAGGAGCCAGCGTGAAACGCGATACATTGGTGTCCCATAAAACGATCGTTTATCATTGGTACCCGATTGGAAAAGGACGTAACGGTCGTTTAAGTTGCGTCACCGGTAAACCGTCCACAAACGATCTTCGACAAGTTTCGTCAAATTTTGACATGCGTCCCAGACACCAAGGAAATTTTCAACGGCGCGCCTGCGACGCGACGGAGCCGGCTCAACGGCGAACCAATCGAAACGCGACATACGGTCTGATTCGCTTGGACAAACAAAGATCGCACGAACATACGCGAAATTGCACGCTTAGGTGCATAAATATCGCAGAGTGCCGATCGGCGCAACTGCGAGACGATAAGGGGCTGCGCGTGTGCGCGTCAGGCGATGATTATCGTCACCGATAAGCCTGTTTGAGGTGACATTAGACAACGTCTGGCGCGTTAATTGCACAACGAATTTTGTTTATCGGTTTGTCTGGGCGTCGTGTCGAAATCGGCTTTGTAATCTGTCGGCAGGCAAACACGCTCGCGCCTGCGGCAAGAAAACCCGTTGCATCGTTTCCACGTAATTTGCGTCTCGACGAACGACAAACACTTCGGATGAGTACAACGGAATACGAGATTTCATTTCACGATGCGTCAAACTCCGCGATTCTTACCTCTTATTTTGCAATCGCGAAACAAGTGCAACGCGTACATGTCTAATACAATTCAACAGTCTCCTTAAATGCACAAGTTTCTCTACGATAAATGAACAGTAACATGATCCGGGATCGGATATCTCGATGAGACAATACTAATGTAAAACTGTTAGCATCATATTAATAACTGACATTGTTCCGATTAAAATGAGACCAAACACGACGTAATTCGCAACATATTTACTACATGTTGTCTCACCGAAATAATCCCGGTGTTGGTCGCCATGTTTGCATGTCGCTCCGTCCTCTTCTTCATTCGCTGTCCTTCTCTACACTCGAAGTTTGTTGGGAACACATTCGAAGATACAGTACGACTGAAGGAGCCATGCATGAAACCCAAAACATTGCACTCGAGTGTTTTTATGTGTTTACACTAGACACGAGTCGAGCGTCGAACGTAGAAAAGGACAGATAGTGAAAGAGAAGAAAGAGGTCCGAGAAAAAGAAAACACTCGACAGAAGCGTATCAATCGGTGAGGATCATATTACACAGGTGGTCGGGGCTACTCGGGCGAAACTACGGGCAAAAGAAATAAGAATGGTCTGGCAGCGAGGGGATGTCTATCTGAGAGACGTACAAGGTGTCCCAGCCTAAGTTATACGGAGCTCTAACTCCAAAACTATCGACCGCAAAATTTCATATATGGAAATTGCACGGTAAAATGGGGGTCATGTTTCAGCGAGAAGGAATTTTTGTTAACTTTGTTATTTAACGAGATATGATGGTCAAGTTTCGTTTTTCCAATGGAACTATATATTTTTTTTGTACACCATACGATAGTACTTTTCAAGACGAATTCATTAAGCTTTAATGTATTTACTCGATTTTTATTAGTTTTCAAGCTATAACGCTTCAAGGTTTGCTAATTTTCAAGGAGAAAACTCGGTTCGGCCCCGGGCGGACCTATTGATGCAGTAAGCACCATGCGGTTCTTAAAATCGATACGGGGGGTCTCGTTTGGGATTCTAGACCCAACGAAGGAAAATGGGAAGAATTCCAATATTCTGGGCTGAGACACCCTGTATGTTCGAGTTGGAGTCAAAAAGTATGAATCAACGATTATAGGGACGTTGCACGTGGACTGTCGAGTTGAAAGAAACCGAGCGAATACGACGCCCTAACGAAAAATATTCCCTCCAAGGTTATCTCGATGTCACCGACATTCTTTCGCGTATCATCGTACGTTTTCGATAGCGTGGAATTACAGGCCGCATCAAAACGCGTTCGATGCCCTATCGTTCGCTACTTGTCACGACCTCGGAGATGAACAATCGTAAAAGGTATCCCGAAAAAGTCAACTCGACAAAGATATGTTCATAAAGTCGCGCGTATTTTGGTCCAGAGTGACTGGACCGGATGGGATTGTCGTCGCGTCGACGCGGTGACGGTGCCTCGAGCAGCCCGAAAAAGCAACGGAAAAGAAGCAAGAAGCTCGAAGCGATTCCAACGCGAAGGAATCGAAGACGCGTCGAACAGGCGCGGCCCAATTACCGAGCTTGAAAATCGACGAACAAGAGGACGCAAACGTTGCCCGGAAATAGACATCGCTCGAAGCGTACGACTTCCTTTTACGTCCCCGAGGCCATTGCAGTATTTATGTAACAATAGAATTAGCCGGTGAGTAGACCAGTGGGACATGGAATCGATAGGAATCCAAAATAAACGAACAACCTGGTGTCAAGAACTCGACGCTACGCTCCTGATGAAATAAACGCGTCGAGGATTTCGAGGCAAACGTACTGTGCTTTCGAAACGACGAAGAACGTGCACGTCGATCTTCCGTTGTTATATCGCCGCACCGTCTCGCGGGTAACCGATCTTCGTCGCGAGCGAGAAGTTTGAATTTTTCTATCTTTGTTTTTGGCAACCGTTATCCTAACAATCGCTCGATGGTAAACGTGTCGTTCGCCTATCTCAAGGCAACGCGAGATACACCGTTGGACGAACGGAAACAAAAATAATGATATAATGATATCTTGATGTATTTAAAACAATTCGTTTTGCTTCTAACGCGTAACAATGATAAAACAAAGAAGAGTGACACGTTGACGTTGCATTCCGATCAATGCCAGATAAAAACAATTGAATTCTACTATCGATAGCTTTGCGATAATCGCGTACATACGGCCGACGCGATCCGTACGAGGACACGATGGCCATCGGGATAGAGATACCTACCCGACAGGGATACAGTAGGTTGTCATCGAAAGCCCACGCGAATCATCGTGACCCACGTTAATATACGATATACGTGTATATAGATTTTTTTCGGTGAATCGCGCGAATCAGCGAAATCACGTCTCCTTGCGCGAGATGCCGTAACAGTGATCGAAAAGTTTCCCGATAGGGAAAACACAGTGCTACTTTCCCGTGTGATTGGTCGTCGTTGCTCGAGTTTCGCGGAAGATTGAACGAGCAGAGTCGCGGTGGCCGCGAAACGTTTCGTTGCGCGGCAACCGTTCTTCCGGTTGACTCATGGACACGATAACGACACCGAATAATCGGCTTACGTGTTCTCTGCCGCGTACCAAAGATAGCAAACATTTTATCCGAACAATTAGTAGATGACGAATAACGTCAACGTATAGCCAAGAATTGAAATAATATTATTATTATTACTATTGTCGTATATCACTTATTTATTTCTAGATGAAAATTGTCTCGCGTAGAAAATGCGAATGGGTTAGCCGCGAGAGGTTTCAAGCAGAACGACGATTTTCGTATCGATGATGCAAGAAAACTTGGAGACGATTAGCATTGCGATTATCGTATGTTGCGATACGATGCCTTACGTCGAACGCTTACAACGCGGAATCGAAATAACAATAGCGATTAGTAATACGTAACGGCTGTTATCACGGCGACTCTACGATGTAACGCGTACGCGTCGTTCCGAGGTAAGGAGAATCATTTCGGATAATTTCGGAAATAATGGCTACGATTCGTTTCGATTTGTTCGCGACGAAACGATTAAACATCTTCTTACGTCGTTTTTCTATTTTCTCGGCTAGGAACGTCGACCTTCGCGTACGTCCGTGAGCACGATAGCATTTTCTTCGATCCACGTCACCATTCTTTACGGTCGTCGTAATAGATACCACCTGCGCGATGTTTCAATCTCGCGCGTTGGACTCGGCAGTAACAACCGATCGACGTTTCAGGCAATTGTTTCCCGTTCCTTCTTTGAAAAAGGTTTGCACGCTGCGTCACATTTTCAAGAACGTTCGTACACGGACACGGCACGAACGAAGCGGTCCACTGCCTCAAACTTTGTTTCCGAACACGTTTACTGCGAAGATAAAAATAATTTTCGAGTAGCGAATTAAAGATAAACAAGCGTTTAGGCATTATTCTTCGAAATATTTCCTATTGGACCGCGACAAATGTAATCGCTCGTGGTTGATTATTCGTTTATGCGGTAACCCGTGAATTGTAGCTGATTGTATTCGTCTAACGAGAGAACGGATAGAAAACGGATCGCTCTATTTTAAAGAAAGAGAAGCGAGCTCGAAATGTTCTCTCGATACTTTCACCTGGAACCGAGGAAACGTCGTCGTACCGTGTCCCCGGTGAAATCAAACATCTCGGCATCGAATACTTCGTTGCACTTTATCTTTGGAAACAAAGAATTATTCGGGTGACCCGTCTAAACTGTTTCCGAGGTTGAACGGGATACAACGCGTTAAGAAACGAAATCATGAATGATTCGTTAAATATACCTGATCGAAAAAATAACGAAGGACTCGATACGACGTAATTACGCGAGGAAAGAAAAACAAGCGAGCGAAACGATGGTATCATCGTTCGGTTTGTAATAAGGGTTCAAGGTGTGGATCGGTTGCATAAATGTTATTTACATCGGCAGACGTGTAGCTTGGTACGAGTCGTTCGCGAGGAATAAAAATCGCGCGTTGTTGATGCCGAGACGGGCGGCCAGGAATCCCGGGGTGTTGTTTAGCCGCCGAAAAATACTATCGCGATTGCGCGAATTAATGGATCGATGCCTATGAGTTGTACGTTGCGAGTCGTGATCGAAAACAGTTGGTTGGCCATAGCGAACCAAGTGGGCGAGAAGATAATCGCGTGGCGAGTCGGTTCGAGTCAGGCCGAGCCAAGCCGAGCCGAGCCGAGCCGAAACGCCTTTACGCGACGCGAGCAATGTCGGGCGATTGTGTCACACGCAGCACTGACCTCGCACACTTGGACAGCCTTGCGCGCAAACTCTTTTCGCCAGCTCGCGCGAGTCACGATCCCGACGCGTGCAAACGCCAGCAAAATTTCTCATTGCACGCTTCGAATCCTTCTCTCGCTCATTTTTTTCACCTATCCCCCTTCGTTTACCGTTATCGACGGCTCGCAATAATAACTGACAAGGTGAAACCGATCGGCGACGGCGATACGTCGCAATGAAAATGTCACCCGCGATCTTATCGCGTTTCGTGTTCGATCTGCTCGCCTTCGAGACACCGTCTTCGTAATCGCGACCTGTTCCTTTGCCAACCCTCTAACCCGTTAGTACTATTTCATTTTTCGAAACTGAAACTATTTATTCGGTAATTATACGTCCGCGAAGAACCGAATACTCGACGAAAATAATACGTGTTCGGCCCTGCGAAGCCGGTAGCAAACCGGTCGCCCTACAAACGTATCGATGCTTCGATTGGGAACGTCCGAAAATAACTCTCTCGCGGAAGAATCGAACGGCCGATGGTTTGGTCTCACCAAGCATTTGCTCGCGATCGAGCGACAAATTCGATGAGAGACGAATAGAATCTCGGAAATGGATCCGCTTCGATTTTAGCAGCGTGCAATAGCTCGCGGGATTAAACCTGGCTTACTTAGCTAACGTCGATTGCCGTACGCCTCTGTTGCATTACATAACAGCGATTATACAAGAGTTGCATGTTGCGGTCGAATCAGGGCCAGCGCGATATTACGTAGTAAATAAATATATATAATTGGGTTGGCTACGTATCGTAGGCTCGATCCAAGGCTGGGTCCATGACATAGAATTTCAGTATTCTGACGTACCGTCGCGTATTAATCGATTATAACGGCGCGACTGTTGCGAAATAGAAAGACGCCCGTCTCGAGAAAACCGTCAGACCCGAATACGATCGAAATCGAGCGATTTCAGTTTGTCGGTATATCGAAGAGCCGAGAATTATATCACTCTTTCGATTTCCGAGGAATAGTCGTCGGTGTAGATCTCCGATCGGCATCGGTACGCTATCGAGAATTAGCGGAACAGCCAAGTTGGATTCACGCATCGGATCTTGATTGCACCGGGGATGATGCAACGACGACCAGGTGCGATTACAAAGCGATTAAAAGATTCTAGTATCCAACGACACAATGGAACGCTCGATCGAATCCGCTATCTGAGAAATCTTTGCTACGAGTTTTCTCACCGAATCGCGGCACGCGCGGATACTTGCTTCGATAGAGATTACGTATCTAACGGATCTTAGAATTTTCTTTCCGTTATTTGTAAAAAAGGTTTTTTCTTCCAAGAAAATATTGGCTTCCACGAAGCGTAATGTGCACTCGATGGAGCGCGTCTATTTCTAGCAAAAGGCAGCAGACCTTCGTTGAGATCGGCGCGCAAACATCGTTTCGCTGGGGGCGAGTTTTCCATTCACGGTTCGAGCGTAGAATGCGCGAAACGACGAATCCTTTCGAGCAGACGCTTCGTTCGATGAACCTCTGCCAAGTCACGTTCTCGGAATGGAATCGGCCACGTGTCGTCGCGCCATGCCGCGAGGAAACATTTGGGATCGACGAACAACGTCTGTCGGCTCGATTTTCAACCGGGACGAAAGTTCCTTATCGTCGATTTCCATGCTTCTCGGAATCACCGAATCTGTTATTCGTTGCCCGCCAGACGCGCGCCTGCCGTAACATCGATCGCAAAAATAAAAGCGTCTCTGTGAATGTTTAAGAATTATTCGAGAGATCGAACGAATCTAAAATCTCGAGCTTGTTTAAAATAAGCAAATTTATATAACCCACCTATTTACCATTCCGTAACAACAGTTTTGAACGATGAGGAGAGGGATATATATAGCAGCAGAGAGGGTGCGATAGCTTCCTTACGTTTCCCTCTTGAGCGCGACCCTGAGCCCATGGTTAACTCGAGAGATTCGCGATTCGCTTCGGATATTGCGTCTGTTTCACGCCTCGAAGAGTTTTATCTCGCGCAAAATATGGTCGCGCAACGTTGCGACAGCTAACCGATAATGACGGCGACAGCAAGAAAAACAAGTTGAACGCCCTTTTTACGGAATCTCTCTGAAAACAAACCTTGATTTCCATCGCAGCGAGTCGTCCGCGTAATTGTCTGTAGAAGTTGCGCTCGCGTGCCGTTGCTTGGTCTCGCGGATATAAAGATAAGGAAAATGGCGGGGATCGCTTTGTCAACGTTTTTCCTCGTTAACCGTGATCCTTGTGCGCGCGGGAGAACGCTGCGATGTCGCCGAAGGGGACAAAGACGCGGCGTCGAAATGCGATTCGCGGCACGCAACGTCGTTAATTAAACGCCGTGGTATTACGTTTCCTTTTACACGAATTGTTTAAAGTCTGTATAAAGAGATACCGGAATCGACTCTCGAAGACCTTGTTGTCCCGATTAAAGGCGCGACGACTAAACGGATCGCTTCCACGCGGCTCGGCGCAGTTTAAGGGAAGGCCGTTGTAAACGTAAACCGACGCGATGCAACCAGACGTATCGAAGGATAAACGTTCCCGGAGATTATCATTCCACGTTTAATCTGGCTCGAATTTCTTCGATGTATCTCCTAGATTCGTTAACGCGGAAAAAAATCGCGACGTCTTATTCGCATTCCTTAGCTTGTCCTATGTCATCTTAGCGTATCTATTTTCATTTTGTTTCTTCTTTTGTAATTCCGCGTAAATTGGCATCGAAGGATTTCCAAAACAGATTTCCAGGACCGACTCGTATCGAAGAACGCAGAAACAGGAGGAAGAGGGAGACGCCCGCGCTGCTGGAGAAAGGGCAAGCGAGGGGCGAGGGAGGGCCTTGGGCAGGCTGTCCTTGACTCGGCACAGTTACCCCGGCTCCAAGTGTGACGTCATTCTGCATAACTCGCCTAATTGCATCGTTGCTGCCGCCGCCGCCGCCGCTGTTGCTGCTGCTTGCTGCACTTGCCCACCTCCCCACTCCGACGATCCTTCCCCACCGCTGTCCGCCTCCGTCTCGCCCCTTTAGCCCCTCCACCAAAACCGCAACTCCCTTTTCGTATATACAAGCTCGACTCCCTTCCAACTTCCAACTCTATGCCGAGCCTTCCGAAGGCGCTAACTAGTTTGGTCGTTTCTTTTCCATTCTGCTCTCGTCCAGCTTATTTTCAATTTCACCTTGCAACCCTCCGTGCACGCTACCGTCACCTTCGACGTCCTCCTCCGTCCTTCGGACCGCAACTTTTCATCGTACAGTTTTCTTTCTTTCGTTACTCTCTTCGGCAACGTTGACGCGGCTAAATCAAATACGCGCATCATTTTTTCGGATTCAAAATTGTTCGCCGCCACGTGCACGCGGGTCGGCGTATTCAACGCGAGTCAGCGATTCGTACGCAATTTCGCTACATCGAACAGAGAACGAACGCTAAAAACGATTATCCTTTCCAACATCGAACGCACGGATATTCTACTCTTCATATTTCCTTTAGTTTGGAACTAAACTCGATGGAAACGATGCGAACGAAAGGAACGAAAGAAAAAATCCGCCTCGTTTTCCTTGATCGGCAACTTAGTCGATTCGCGAATCGATTCTGTCCGAAGACTCGCGAGCACTCGGCCCTGAACCCGCTACCGATGGACGACGTCGCGTCGCGTCGCGTCGCGTCGGGAAAAAATCGAGGATGGTATAGTTCGACCCTGGATCGACGCTGGTCGGTATAGCACGACCAGCCGAAGGCAGCTGGGACCGCGAAAGAAAGGAGTCATCGACTCGCGTTTGACTTGGCCTTCGGTTATTAGCAACGCAAACGGCGCGCTCGCCAACCGAAGCTTCTTCGCGATACCACCGAGTCGAACAAAGTATCCTGGCACCGTTCGCATCGAGCCAACGAGAACACGATATACAGAACGATATGTAGAACGAATTTACTCGAGTTGCTCGTAGATCAACTTCTACATCGTAAAACTTTGACGATCTTCATGGATTAGCATCTTTGGTATACCGACGCGAAAGACTTCGTAGTCGAGGGTTCGCGAGCTTTCGATATCGTTTACCGGAAGAACCGGGCCAGGAAAGAAAGGACGACGCGACGAAACGATCGAAATCGCGTTACACGCGGCCGTGTAATCGACGAACGATATTGACGTCAGTCGCCGGGCTGGAATATAATTATCTTTATCGCATCTCCTTTTCGAGGACAATCGGCGTGCCATGGCGTGAGTAGCCGAGCGGGTTCGACACCGATCGACCGGCCGCGTCGCGCATATTTGCGAAAAAATGTTCAAGGACGAAACTGTACGCAGGACTCATCGACGAAGATACTAACAACGAGTGCAGCCTGTCGGTGACGCTGTTCGAACGTGCGATATGTAATTTTAAAATCTCTTCGATGTTATATTCGAGCTTAAACTCGCAAATGGACGTATCGATTGGTCTAAAACGCCCGAGTTGGTTCATTCGTCGCTTGGCCTACATCGCGTCGCCTATCTACTCTATTCTCCAAACACAAAATTAGAAAATTAATTATTCTTGTTCCAGTTCTGCTAACCAAATTAAAATTGGAAAAGGAATCGATCGTTTGGAGAACGACTCGACGCGCGTCGAGTCTCGAGTATCGAACCGATCGGTCTCGCAACAGAAGCGCAGGAGTAGAGGTAGGGAAAACGCGAACGGGCTCAATGGGCGACCTTGACGGCCAGAGAGTCCTTTAAGAGCCGAATGGTCAACGTTCCAGGGACCTTCGGAGTCGCGTAGTCATGGACGGCCAAACTGCAACCGATCCAGACGCTCCCAATAAAGCTCGCTCGCATCTGCTTCCACGGTGCACCAGCTCGATACGTCTCGCCTCTCGCCTCTCGTCTCTCGCTCTCTCCACGGTTCCACGAATCGAGTCCTCCTCGCTTCGCGGCCGTCCTTTCGCCTCTCCTGCCCCTTCCGCCTCTTTCTTCCCAGCCAAAACTAAATCCGGATCTTTCGCGAACCGAGGAATTCCCCGCGCCACTCAATTCTCCGGAACGTTTCTCGTCGATCAGGGAATAATTTGTTCCGAAGCGACCAAGGATTTGGCCCTTTACAGCCGTCGCGTCCCGGCTTCGACAGTTATGCGATATCGGAACGGAGATTTCGATCCGTTGACGGTATTATTAGCCTCGAGACGTTCGAAGATTTCGCCGACTGTGCCATCCGAATTGCGAAACGGATTTCCAAACGTCATAAACATAAAAATACGCGTCGGTTACGTTTGGAATCTTCGATGAAGATCAACGGAGGGATCGACGCGAAAAACAAAGAAATCAAACGACGAAACAAACGAAACGATCGAAGGTCCGAACCACGCAACGCGTACTTCATTTCGCGGCCAAAGACGGTCTGGCCGCATATGTAATTATACGGGGCCGTGTTTCCGTTTGCATTTTCTTTGTTGGTGCTCGCTTGCCTCGCGCAACGAGTCCTGTCACGTAAGTAACGACTAAACAGCGAGAGGCGAGAAGACAATGCAATCGCGTAATTGTTGCCTGTCACGCTAACGCGTAAACATCCGAAGGATGTTCGCTCGCGAACCAAAATTACGTCTGGAATCGAACGCGTATTTATCATCGAAGACGAACTAACGATCGCTACTCGCGCGAATCGAACTGTATCTTTCGAAGAAAAGAAATTATGTACATACATCGTTCGCGTAATAAAGAGCAGGATGAAGGAGAATCGATAATTCCCGATTCGACCAACGACAAAAGTTTACCGAAACATTGTGGGAAAACAGGAAAAGAATCCGCCGTGCGTGCCATCCGCTAATTAATTTAATTGCACTCGATACGCTGACGGCGGAAAACGAGTCGAATTCGCGATAATAAATATTTTATCGGTTTGCCTCGGGAAGTGTCACCCGGCTAATTATCAATTCCGTTATTCAATTCGTCGGATTTAATGCATCGCTCGAAGCGAGCCCAATTTACGCGCAGTCCGCGCGCGACACGCAAGTTATGGCCCTCGTTTCCTGCGAAACTTTGTTACCAGCAGTGCTGGCTTTAGAGCTCCTCAACCCGTGCGATTTACCGGAATCCAGTGCCGCGTAACGGGCCTGGAGACGTCAAAGATATTCACAATTTTTCTTTTTACCAGTAATTTTCAAACGCGTCGTTACCTCGGTTGCATTTTCCAACGAATACTTTACAAGCGATAGTCGACGTAAATCGATCGAGTAACCATTCTAAGAGTTTGAAAAGATCGATCATCGTTTGGTATAGGTTTCGAGTTTCGAGTCGAGAAACGGTCGAGGTACGATTTTGAACGTCGGCGATGATCGCATCGCGAAACGGTCTCGCCGCGTCCCTTGGATAAAGCCATTAATTTCATCCCCACGGAAGCAGCTTGCGGCACATGTACGGGAATAACGCGATACACAGGCTCTGGTAGTCGCGAAACGACGTCTTCGGCTAGCTAGCTGGCTGGCTGGCTGGCCAACCGACCGCGGCCGCCTTAACGTTTTACGATTTACCGACTGCGAAATAAAGTACAGCGGCGAGGCAAGCAACCACGTCGCTAATGTCAAAGCACAAGAATTAACGGCTTCCCTCCTCGCGCGGATACGGGATACACCTTCTTTCGCGTTCGGGGTTCGCGCGCCTCAAGGCCCACGCACACCGTCCGTTGCTTGCCAATCGGACTCGCTGAACCGTGGAATCGACTCGTAAAATCGATCCAGTGAAGTGCGACCGCCGAAAAAAAAATAGAATACATGTGTTTTCGGTGAAACGGGTGAGGAACGTAACGCGATCGCGTTACGATACACGTTCGATCGAATATCGCGTTCGATCGATCGCGAATTCCGATAGGCGCCAAGATGCGAGCACGCGCGCCTTTGGCTGCTTGGGTTATGGATGCAGGTTCGCACGTCCGAAAACCTTTGTTCGGTGTGCGGAGGCCTTAATTCCGCGGAGAGATCCGGTATTACCGCGGATACGTTACGACACTCGGTTGCTCGTATCTTTGGCTGTCGGAGGCTGACGTGGAACGTTCCCCGCGTAACGGCTGCGAAAAAATTCGTTTATTACGCGATAGACAGTTGCGCAAAACAATCTAATCCGTTGCAATAATCTCCGCAGACATTTAGCTAACCTTTCCTTTGGGGGTTGCGAAACGGCGCGAGACGAAATATTGCACGCGCGGTGCGTCGGTATCGAAACAATGTTATCAGCGGATAGACCACGCGTATATCGTTATCGTTGGTAGAACAAAGTCGATCATTCGTTATATTCGAAAAATCTTCACTTTTCGATCATTTTTGTCCCCAGTCGTTGACCGTAACTAATCATCACGCTTAGACCGAATCAACGGCTGCGAAACTAAAACGGTGGTTCGCTGTCGTTAAGGTCGCGAAGGAAACAAAGCTGGAAAGTATCGCGGAGCAAATTGCGATTGCGCTAAAATTCCTGTGCTCGTCAAGGTCGACGACTGCACGCGTTGCGCGAGATTTCGAGAAAAATGTCTGAACGAAATGGAAGCGATGCAGCCGCACGAGCAAAGAGTTAAGTTTAGCAGGGGCAACGGACTTTCGATTGAAATTTGAGATTTCAAAGGCGGGGAAACTCTAGGGGCCGAAAATACAAGGGCCGGAAAGTCGTATTTCAAATTTCCATGGCGCTCCGACGATGACGACGGGATGACTGAAACCTGCGTCGCGACAAATTAACTCGAATTTCGATACGACTTTTCACTGTATCAGGTGTTTTACGTTAGCGTTTATGTTTACTTTTAAACGTACGTTTCTCAGTGCGTATCCAAAACCCTTATCTGTTATTACTCGCTCGTCCTGAGTTAACGCAAACCGGAGACTTTCGCTATCCATTCGTTTATTCTCGTACTTTTGGTATACCTTTAACCGTGCCAGCTTCTCGTATCGTTCCATCGACGTGGATGTTACGATCCATAGGTACTTTCAAATTTCGAGCCTTATTTTTCTACTCGGTTGCTCTCTCGCGAGGTATCTCAGCTCTTTTGTTTTCAACCATCGTTCTCGATTATATTCATTCCAAGTTACTATTAAAAACTGCAACCAAACTACATTCTTCGACGAATGTTTATCTCGCATTTACGATGCGGTAGGTTTTGCGCGACGAAGACGATGAATAGATAAAAATAAAAGTCGACGGGAAGCGACGATAAACTACGAGCAACTCTCGGAGCGTAGGAGCAAAAACGGCGAACGAGGCAGGAGGAGTAAAGTTCGCGGCAACGACTCGACAACACGCGATATTTTCGGGTCTGTCGGAGCTAAAAACGCACGGTGAATTTCGCTTTCGTCCGGCGGGACCTCGCGATGCATTTCGGCTGCGGTCGGTCGCCGCGGAGCGGAGCAGCGTGGCGGTTCAACGAGGGTCATTCCTGAGTCATAGACCGGACGAACGGTCGCGGTCGGGCCAACGCGCTCTTCGCAGTCTCTGAGAGAGAGACTATGCCTATACGCTCTCTCCGCTTCTTCCAGAAATTTCGATGACGAATTCCCGGCCGAGCGGTCGCCCGAACTCACTCCTCCGCATCATCATCATCTTCTTTTTCTTCTTCTTCTTCTTCTTCTTCTTCATCTTCTTCTTCTTCTTCTTCTTCTCCGCGAAGCCGTGAACTTGAAACTGGCCCGCTCCGCCAGGGATTACGGTTTCGACCTTGGACGAATCGCGTCGCCGCTCGAAATATTCCGCACCTTCGTGGAATACCGTCAAGTGGTCCAGACGCGCGGCTTCTTCGAGGAGTGATTTCTAACGCGCAACGAAAAGTCGCGTTCGTCGGAAGAGCCATTTAGTTTCTCGCGGATCGTAATCGAAACAAAGATATAGAGGCGAAGCACCGGAACGCGGATCATAGATTTCTTTCCTCCTTCTTCCAGTTCTGCGCACTCCTACCATGCCGTCTTCTCCTGCGCGTAATCTTCGGTTATACATACGTCCGAACGCGTATTTTTTTTCTCGGGAGCATCGGTCGTGGGCAAACGAGTAACGTTACGGAGAAGGGATGAAAGCTTGCGCACGTGCGAATTTTCTCTGTGTTACCTCTCGGTTCGATGATGCGGCCGCGCTGTAACGATTCCCTACGGAGTACCGAGCTATTTATACCCGTCTCACGAGCGCATTTAGTTTACCGCTGAATTTTAGTACGCGATCGCAAACAAAGTTTCAACGGTACCCGAAGCGACACGGCGTTCGAAGATTTTCTTTACCGCGTCCAATTTATTCGTTTCCCATTGTCTGCGAGCTCGCGATCGAGTCTCCTAGTTTCACGGAAAAAATGGGTCAAGATCCAAGGTAACTAGGCGCGGAACGAGTGGAGTCGGGAAGAAAGAGCGTGAAAAAAAGGGAAAGAAACGAAACGAGGGAACAAAGAAAGCGCGAGAGAGGGATGGAAGGAAGGTGGAGCAGAACGAGCAGCGAATACAACGAACGAAGAAGAGAAGAGAGAAGAGAAGAGAAAAGACGAGGCTAAGCGATTCGCGATGCAGCAGAGTAGGAAAGGTGACGAAAAGTGGGGTGGTTACGAGATTCACGTATAGAGTGTAACGTACAAACAAGCGGGGGTGGGGGCGAGATAGTGAGAGAGAGGTGGAGAGGGAGGCAGCGACGACGACGACGACGACGGCGGCGGTGGCGGCGGCGGCGGCGCGACGGCAACCGCCGCTCTGCCTTGAACCTCGCACGGTGCATTGCCCGTCGCTCAAGGGCGTCCGCCGCCCAACCCCTCCCGCCCTCCGTCTTCCCGGCCCGCTACTCACACCCCACCGCCGATGCCGACGCGCTCGATCGCTGCACCAGTAGTCATCGCCGCTGCCGCTGCCGCTGCCGACGCCGCCGCCGCCGCCATCGTCGCTTTCGCTGCGGTCTTCGTCCCCGGTTTCGACCGTGTTATGCTCCTTTGGAACATCAAACGTTTCCACGAAGAACGTACGATTGGAAGGGGTGAAATTTCGAGGTCGCCACGGAGCTAAATTCACCGTGTTTCCAACTTGCACGTTTACGATTTTCTACAGCTCCCACGATTTGTCAAGTTACAAATATCGATGTTCGAAAAAGAAAAAAACAAATCTTTCCACGAAGACGTCATCTGTGAAACGTGCAAATGGTCTAAACGCGTACATACGTTGCTCGGTATACCCGCGATGGTTGCCGGTATCGCGAGATCCGAGCGGCCGGACTCTGCAAAGAATCGTTTCCGATTTTCCTGAAATTTTACGTTCTCCGAAAAAGTTAGTTTTCCGAACGACCAAACGATTCAAAACGACGCGACGCTCGCCGTAGTCGGAGATATCCCGGCATCTAGACACTCTGCCGTTTTACGAGCGCATTCCACTCATCCCGGGGGAGCATTCACACGGCCCTATTCGAGATCGCATCGATCCTTGACTCGAAGCGACGCGTCTCTTTCTAGTCTTTACGTTGAGAATTCGCGCGACGATGAAAGGCGAGCGTTCGCTCGGCCAATTTCCCAGAGACAAAGAGCAGTGTCCCGCGTGGGTGGACACCGATCCACGGCCAGGGTTACGAGGATACCTGACCGGGGTCTACGACGTGGGTCGCGTCTCCGACTCTGTCGGTAGTCGGGACTCGGTGCCGATGACAAGGACAACGTCGACGAACGCCAACGGCTTCTCTCGCTATCAAGGTCGTCGGACTCGAGGGCCTCCCCTCCAGGTGGGGGCGGCTCGAGCCAGCGGGGAAGGCTACGGAGTACAAAGAGCATTCCAGGAATCGCGCTCGCGCCAAAGGAGAGGGCCGCTGGCAGAAGATATCGAGAATCCCCACCCTCGATGGTTGCGTAAGAGTCAACGGTTGTTTTCGACTGTACCCTGTTTGCGCGCAACCGAAACGCAATTACGCGACCGACAACGGTTTCCGATCGTCGTAGCTACATACCTCGACATACCTCTAATAACAAATAAAAGATAAACAGGTTCGAACAAAATTACAATCTCGAACGTATAATGGAATTATATTTCACGATTGCAGCATCGAACGCGACGCGAGACAGCGTCAGCGGTCGAATAATCCTGTAGGCAAACGACGAGCTCGATACGCGACACCCGACATCGCGTGAAATCCGGTGATTCACTAGCGCTAGCGGTCGGTTACGCGGAGAGCGTGCGTCGTCGTGGTTCCCCATGACAGCCGAGCAACGAGTGACACGAAAGCCTAGAAACTGGTTACATCATCGTCGTATACTCGACTATTCTCGGCAGAGATTCACGCGTAGAGAACTACGACTACCGTGGATAGACTCGTCGAGCATGCGTGAACGTTCCGATCTGATAACGAGGGAACGTTGGACGGCTCCGAAAGGAGCCAAGATCTTTAACCAGGGATGAGAGGCATCGAAAGATTGTGATTCCCCTCGATACCGATCGGAGACTGTTGCACCGGTAGAAACAAATCATTTTGCTAATCCGTAGCGTTGGCGCGCAGAGACTGAACGGGACGATCAAAACAGGGGCAAACGGCACGGCTGAAAGGAGAGCTCTGGAGCGTGAATCCGCGGATGTGCAGTAGGCTGGTTACGGCCAGGTAGGGTGACCGCGTCCCTATGACACAAGAACCTAGCAGCGCAACTAGTTGCATAATCGGCTGCATTCCCGGTACTCGTGCTCGACGTAGGGTGCACGAATACTCGCGTGGTAGAGGTAGCGATCGGTGCAACACGAGCTGGGCGAGGGAGAGGTCGCGAAAGGGAGAAAAAGGAAAAAGAAGGGCGGGATAAAGGGCGGCCAGGGGAGGGGAAGAGGTAGAAGCAGGAGCGAACGGACGCGTCACGTAGGCGGTTAGGGCGCGTTCGCACGCGCGAACACGAGCGAGCGAGCGAGGAAACGAGCAGAACGACCGCGTCGGAACAGGACGGAGGGGTGCCGCCAGTGAACGAAGAGAGGACAAGAAGGTTGAGGTTATAATACCATTGGAGCAGTGGCCGCATGACCTTGCGTATGCGTCTAGGTCGACGAGCCACGGTCGTTAGGCGTCGCCCGTCGATTATTCGACGAATTTCGGAGCGTCGGTGCACGAATGGCATAGCAGTTCGATTACGTAACCCGAGCGACGACTATCCAGAGAAAAAATAAGCCGGATCTCCGAGCAGATAGCCCGCGGTGATTAATCGCATCCGAATTAATCACGCTGTCGCAGTCGCGACGATACCGGCGATATTCGGGAAAGATTCCCGACTCAGACGAGACTTATTTTCGAACCTACGCAGAACAGATTCCTATCTCGACGGCTCTGAAATTAGCGGGTGCAGATATCGTTTATCAAACTGCAAATAAAAGCAACTCCCGACGGCGGAGAGGTCGCGTCGACTCGACGGCCCGGAATCTACCTAGGCTTAGAGGTTTACGTCCGTACACGAGTCGTGAGAACATTTCAACGAATCGATTATTCACCTATTTATTCATTTAGTAAGAGAATGTTATCGTTGATACGACTTTTCCATGATTAAAATCGTAAGTTTCGGTAACCGACACCAGTCGCACAGATCCGTTTATTACAATTTCGTAATCGTTACGTTTGTAGCGTTATCGCGATGTTAGTTTCGCTAGGTCATTTAACGATCGCGCCACTGCGGGTCGTTGAATTCGTCTCGATACGCGACCTTGACATTCATTGAACGTCGCTATCGTTCGATTAGTCGCGTCGGACCAGACAACTTTTGCAAAAAAAACGCTTTTTGAAATTCAAAGAATAACACGATCCAACTGGCAAAATCCACCTGACAAAATCAAACTAGCCATCCGTGGCGGTAACTCGGCGTATCGACGGCAGCCGCATCCTGTGATATAAGAGGGAGGCGGTGCATCTAGTTGCATAATCGCATTCTCGTTGCTCGGTGGAAGCAAGGAATACGCGTAGGTGGTTAAAAGCAGCGTCCGAGTGCACGAGCACGGGAGAACGATGAGCAAGATAAGCGGCGAATAAGAAGAAGGCCGATGTCTCGAGAAGAAAACGAGACCATGCCGTGCCGTGCGGCTGCCATGGAACGGAGGATGTTTCGAAGGAAAGGAAGGAAGGAAGGAAGGCAAGCAGGCAGGAAGGCAGGCAGGCAGGCAGGCAGGCAGGAAGGCAGGCAGGCAGGCAGGCAGGCAGACAGGCAGGCAGGTAGGCAGACAGGCATGCAGGCAGGCAGGCAGGCAGGCAGGCAGTCAGGCAGGGGTTCGGGTTAGTATACATATACCATTGGATCGGTGACCGGATGGCCTTGTAAATATGCGCCAGGGGCGAGCCTGGCTCGATGCAAACCGTCGGCCGATATTTCTGGACGATCCGCGAGGACTAGTTTTGCTCGTTGGACTCGCCTCTCGTGAGAAAACGAATTACCTCGTTCTCGAGGACGGCAATTCGATGAAAATAAATTCGGAAAACTCGAGAGATCTCGAAAAGTTTGAAATGTTTCGCGGTAAATACGCGATCGAAACGAGAAAAGCGACGGTGCTCGATAATTAGTTTCGGTGCTAGTACAAAAGTTAAGGTCTCGACGACAACAAAAATCGTGAGCCAAGATCGAAAAACTCGAAATACGTTGCGATGCGACAGGGGAAGCAACCACCGAACCCGCCTATCCACGAGATATCGTGCGTCTCGCTAGAGTAACCCGATTGCATAATCGCGTAACAGGCGTCGCGAGTGTCGTGCCGCAAGAACGATAAACAGGAAGGGCAATAAAAAAGATTGGTGCGCGGCGGTAAGTAAAAAGGTTGATGGCTGACGGGGGCCACGGCACGAGTGGGAGTGGGGGTTAGGGGCTTGGAGAACGAAAGAACAGAATGCCGTTTCTGTTGACGAAGCAAGAGGACGAGGAAAGGAGAGGCGGTCTACGTCGGACGAGGTTAGTACCACTGCACTGGAGCGGTGGCCGGCTGACCTTGTATTTGTGAGCCTGGAATAAGTCTGGAGCGATGCGGCAGTTGGCGCGCGCGACCGAGGATCGTCCTCCTCTGGATCGTCGTAGTCGTTGCCCGAACAAAATCGGCGCCGCCCGTGTGGTCTCTCTTCTTTTTCCGAAGGTCTGCCAAACGGTTTCCACTCGATAACGGACCTATCGCATCGCTACTGTAACGCGAGATGCAAATCTCCGATAAGATATACGATAGAAATAGAACAAGGATCAAAACGATCGCTAGTTTTGCGAAACTTTTACGGAAAATATACGTCTTCGATCGAACGTACCCCTTTATCATGGGCATAGTATTTTCCGAACCGTCGAAATCGATATGTTTCTCGAAATCGAGACGATCGTCTGCCGAAAGCGTAAAACATTGTATCGCGAAAAAGGTATAAAGTACCGCGACTCTTTTTTCCCAGGGTGGGAGAGGTTTACGGCGTCGTTTGTTCGCTCGCTCCGCGCCATTGGACGGCTATCGGGCTTTGTTTTCCACTGGCGAAGCGCGTTAACGTAATTAGTCCGATAATTGAACGTGCGATGGCGAAAGAAGGCGCGAGCGCCGGGCCCGAAGTTGACAATTAAAGCGGAGCCGCCTGCAAAGCGGTCGTTCGCGCCGTGTAGGTATCCGGCGCGAATCCCGCGAATAGCGAGAAGAGAAAACGTCGACGAAATTGCTTCCTTGTATCGGAAGTGGTACCTTTCGAGGCTCGTCTTTCACCGCGTTCTCCGAGAACTTACGCTTCGTCTACGAGTCGCGCGAAGCTTCGTTTCTTCGCTAGGAAAACGTTCGAACGTAAAAGCGGCTGATCTAGTCGGTACTTTCGCGTGGTCGAACACTCAACCGTGTTGCTAATCGCCTCGAAAAGAATCGCCTCCGCGATTCGAGAGCGTGCCTACGGCGAAGAGGAGGCAAGACTTTCGAATGTCGAATGCACTTGCCGCGGAAACTTTCTTCGGAGACGGGACGGGAGCTCGAGAAAGCAACTTGCTCCGTCGCAGCCGCATTTCATAACAGCTCAACGTTCCGTAACGCGGCACGATAACCGACCGCCTCGACTAAATAACGCGATACATTGCCGCGGCGTCATATCTGCGATAATCCGTTGGCTATGCGCGTAACAGATGCGAGTACCACTCTTGGAACCCGCGTTACGATCCAACGTTGCGTGGATCGCCACGCGAACCGCGGAAATACTTTATCCCCGACGTCGAACGATTTTACCAGTTATACGAAGCTTGCTCGTGCGTTTCGCTCATCGCCAAGCATCGAGCTCTCCTTTCGAAACGAACCAACAAACCCCTAAGAGAGGATACGCGTTAAGAACTGCTACTGAAATCCGCGTTCGAAATGCCGCAGACATTTCGTTATTATAAGTTAGTATAGCAGGGTCGATGAACGACGTCGCGTCGTTACGAAAATTGTTTGACGCGGCAAGTCAGCGGAAATTTCGTCGATTCGTGATCTTTCCGTCGCAAGTGACCGGCAATCGGGACACGTTCCTCGGGTTACACGAACGGGGTCAACGACTTTCTCCGATTACCTGCGCGTGACACTGTCACTGAAACATACCAACCGATTCGCAACGTCCAGGGAAACTGCCGTATACACGTCCCCCTACCCACCCACCATCTGTTTATCGGTAGAGGTGGCAAAAGTCCAAGTACCAGCAACGAGAAGAAAGTGTTTTCGAAGTCGGTGATTTGAATGAAACGAGCGAACGAGACACGCTTCGGAGCTTGCATTCTCTCGCAATCTGATTCCGGATAAACGATGTTTCTCTAATTCGCTAAAAATATAACCGACAAGTTGCACCGAATTTTGTAGACGTATAAGAGGACAGTGGCCGAACGAATTTGCATTGCTCGCGATTCGCGGTGCTCTAGAAATTACAGCTGCGGACGGTGGGAATGGCCAGAAAGGGTAAGAAAGCGGAACGACGAGTAGCGCGTTATGCGCACTTGAAACTTGAACGTGGCTCGTGACTCGTGTCACCGCGGCACCGTCGGCGTCGAATATCAGAAGAAATTTCTACTAAGTTGCATAGTCACGCAAAGATGACGTTACGTTAACGAATCGTCGAAAGTCCTACGTATACGAACGAAAGTATATCGGCAACGTTTGACACGCGAAAATTAATTCTCGCAACGTTAACGGATACTAAGCGCGATGGGGTTAAAACTTGTAACCTTGGCGTACGATTAGAAAGATTAAAGGAAAGAATTTCGTTCAACCGAGTCGACGATTCTAGGCGATCGAACCGCCAAGGTATAGATCGATCGTTCCTACCCGATCTCGGAGACGAGATCGGCCAGCTAGCTCTAAGTTGGCTGCAAATGGAAGAATTGCAGTTTCTGGCTGGTTTGATAACGAGGTACGAACGCACGCCGGATAATTACGCGAGATACCACGGCCTCGCTTTCACGCCTCGCGTCCGTTCGATTGCGAAAGTATCGTGGTCGATGAACTGTGGCGAAAACAGTGTCGTTGGCTATCAGGGACAAACCGTTCATTCTCGACGTTCTCAGTTACCGCACAGCCGTGATATTTTTTACGGAGTAAGCGTTTACGTACATCGGAAGCGTTAATTTGCCGTGCAACGTCTTTCTCTTCTTTTCATAGCTACTAAGAAACGAGAATCGGAACCGTAAAATCGATATCAACGAAAATTCCGTCGGCGAAAACGTTGAACTCACGCCTCGGTCATAATTTCACAGCGAAACGACGCGACGGGAGTAAACGATGCCGACAGGACAAGAATAACTAATGGCTCACGGCGAGGGAGCCGGGATTTTTGAATATCTATCGAGTACGTATTCCACTTTCCGAGGGCGAGTTGACGCACCATAGTCGTCGAAACGGACGTGCAACTCGGTCGGGAGTGATTGTCCGTTCCGTCCTAACGTTCCAAGCGGAGGATGAAAAAATTCCACAAAGTTTCGATCTCGATAGAAAACAAACGTCCCCAACACCGTTAATACTCCACCGATAACGAGTATCGCGGGGCAAAGATTTTCAGCATCGGTGGACGTTGTTATCGTTCTCGTTCAAGGACCCTGGTCAACTTTCTCCGACGACCTCGTCTTTTACAATCGCGTTATTGTTTCTGTTTCGTCGCAACGGCCGTCAACGTTCCTCGATCGATAACGAGAAAGTTGATCGAGGAAATTCGCCGAACTCGCGAGTAGTTAACTATGTCAGCCAATTCTGTTTCCGATCCTTCGAATTCGCGGTGTTTGCATCCGCTTAAATCGAGTTCGAACCGCGACGTAAAGTTGAATGACCGCGCTGCATCAGCCAACCCTCACTGTCACGATTTATTTTATCGTTACATCATCGCCGTAATAATTCATCCCGACAACTTTTTGCGTGTGCCCGATCAATGAACAGCGGCAATTGCGCTCGTCGCGTCGGAGAGAAGTGGAAACAAGTAGAAGGAAGGAACGAGGAAGAAACAGAGAGAGAGAAAGAGAGAACGGGAAAGAGAATCGAAATCACTTGCGGCAACGACACGCGAGAATTATTCGCGTAACGATTAGTAGACGAATTTACGACTGCTCGTAAAACGCACGAACGCGAATGAGTTACGGTGTCCCGTAAACTCCACGCGCGTGCACATGTACACCACCGCGAACAATACAACGATTTGTTGAAAAAAGTTTTTTACAAACTTATGTTACGTGTCCAAATTTTCGATGTAAAAATCAATGACTCGACAAACGTTGGAAACGATGCCGTACCATTTGGTATAGACGCAGGCTTTTTTCAACAGCTTTTAACGATTTTTCGAAGAATGTTTCCTATCTCGTCTCGCACTCGCCTCGGGCACGGTCGGCGTTATCGACAATCTCGTTTTCCGACCTTTTTCCTTTTCACTCGTGACGTTTTCCCTAGCCTCTGAATCTCTCAAAGAGTATATCGTGGTCGAGTGGTGGCACAAAGAAAACACATCGTGACACGGCTGCTCTACTTTCCTTAAAGTCGTGGCTCTATGACTGCGTCGATGCATTAAACTTGCATTCTCCGTCGTAAGTTTGAACGCGGTCACCGGTGTAACCGCCTTCGAGCTTACCGATGGGGACGCAGTAGAATCGATGTTCCAAGACGTTCCAATCGTCCGAGGATACCTTGGCTATTTTCCGACAAAAGTAAACATTCCTGTGTTATCAATGAAGGAACAGTTTGCGGTTACCCGAGATTTCGAGACAAAGAAACCCGAAACGAACAAAGACATAACGATAAAGACAAAGGAACGCGTTACAGGAGAAGACGGCTCGCAGTGATTCTTTACACTTTACAAGATTACAGATTTGAGGCAACGAATACAAACGCTCCTTTTGTAAGCGTTGCTAAATCGATCGGAAATACTTCCTTATCCGACAACTCGAAAGGAAGTTCCAGGTTTCCTCGTTTTCCGAGCATCGTCGGTACCAGGAATTTCGTGAATAACTCGCTCGATTACGTATGATGTTGCACAATTTGACGTTTAGCGAGCAAGATATTGGCCGAGAAAGTTACAAAAGAAACCTTGCCGCCTCGCTTCGCTTCCTCGTTGGCGTCGATTGTAAAGCGGTGCGATAAAAATTTCCTTCTAACGCGAGACAGAGGAAAAAGAAGATCGATTAAAAGAAAGTACTCGAGCCTGTTGAGTAAATGGACCGCTATTTGGCGAAAAAAGTAAACAAGAGAATTGCATAAAAGAAAGGCATGGGCGATATACCTACACCTTCCCTATTCGGTAAATGTTTAATTAACAGAAATTGCGTAGGAATGCAAGGTAGAGAGGAGAAGAAAAGAGAAGAAAAGCTTCGGTATGTTTCGAACCACCGCGATCGATCCTTTCCAACGGAACGATATTGAGGAAGGTTACGAAAAGTGACGCAAACAACGAGCAAGGCATAACCAGGCAGAAACAGGCGTAACGGAAGAAGGGAGACAGCAGCAACAGCAGCACCCCGATGCGACGTACGTAGGGCGAGTAGGGACTCGAAGGTATCGAGGAACCGGGGGAACCGGCGCGGAGGGAGACTCGTCGCTTCGACACAGGAAAGAGGGTGTCGAGACAGAAATAGACGAGCACGCTCGTGTAGAAGCCTCGTGAGGCTCAACCTTCGAAAACGCGATGGAAGCCGCGGATGCACGTGAACCTCCTCTCCTGGTTTTTCAGTTTCCAGTTTTAGCCGCCGCCATACAACCGATTCTATTCTCCTCTCTTCCTCCTGCTTTATCTCCTCCTTTGATTCGACCGTTTCTGCTTTCTTCCTGGAGGCGTTATTCGATTTCGAATTTGTTCGTATCGATGGAAGAGAAAATGGTATTTAAATGCTGTTCATACTTGAAAACGATCCATCCGCGACTAGGAAAATCGTATGGATACGTTTTCAATTAAAACTCTAAATCGATTATTCCAGCTGTTATGTAAAAACCTGGGATCACGCGCAAAGAAAAAGTTGTTTACGTCGACTGAACGAATGTTACAACCGATGATATTTCTTTTCCCAAGTTTTTTCCCGGTTATTTATAGATCAACGTCATTCTTCGAAGTAAAAGGGGGCGTCTTTTAAAAGATATATAAACACATAGAAAAAAAAAGAGGAAAAATTCAATTGTAACAGCGGACGTTATTACAACGATCGGTGCGCAATGGTTTCTCGTCAAAGTTCTTCGCGAGGCACGCGGTTGCGTTTCAAGAAAAGAAGTAGCGCTCGGTTAAAAAACCATTCGTGTGAACGTAACCGAACCCACACCACTCGTACGTGCGTGAGTGCGTGCACGCGTCGAAATGCGCGCGTTAAGCGGAAACGTAAGTCAGTTAAAGTAGCGTAATGCGTGGCGTGGCCCGACCGACGTCGAAGGACCGGGTTCATCGACCACTTTCTCTGACCTCGATCGTCTTCCCGCGGTTGAAATTGCCAATCGTGTTTTTCTGCTGCTGTCTTTTTCGCGGCCATAGCTCGTGCAAACGACACACCGCAGCGATAAAGAATGCATCGCGACTGAAACGCGCCACTCGCGTGTGATTTAACCCCTTGAGTCATCCCGTTAAGCTTTTACGATTTCATCATTCGAACGTGTTCTTTCAGCCTGCACTCCGCGATGCGAGTCAATGCGAGACAATAATAATATAACTTATCGTCCAGTGTTTTGCAACGCAAATTGTATTTCTGCAACGATTCGGGATCTTCTACTACGGAGTTGACTAACACCGGGGCTGTCTTTAGCAACATTGCGTCATATACGATTATCGTAACGCGGCGGAAAAATACTGGAACGCGACAGCGACGAAATGAAACGGTTCGCGAACTCTTTGTTCTACGTCGCGTCGGACGAATCTTAATCTTTTCGCGCAAACGAATGAAAATGTCACATTTAACGGAAAAAAAAGAAGCGATGCGCGCGAGTACCATACGTACGAACGAGTACGCGATACGCGCATCTACGATTTGAAAATCAGAACGCTTTCGATTCCGTGTTATTTCCGTCGCAGTCGCCCACGTAATCCGAATACAAGTGATAAATTCATTCACGCCGTCCGGACGAGACGGAGAGAAAGAAACGGGCCAGATAACGCAGACGCCACGTGACCGTTTTAACGCCGAATATCGCGGTACGATTACGGCTATCGCGGCCAACTCGGTGCAGAAAAAGAAACGCCTCGCCGATATGATCCAACAGCGAGCAGACCGGCCAGGATACGCTGGCGACGCCGACGTTTCTATCGCGTTGCGGACATCCTGGATGCGTCCAGAACAGCCTCCCGTGCCGAATGTCGTTAACCTAACCGACGCGGCATGCGGCACCGCACTGCGTTGGAAGGACCGATAACGCCTGACATTTTCTCCCGTTCGTTTTACACGAATTTCAGCCGAAAGGAGAGAAAATTAGCGCATCGATTTGTAGGCGACTAGCGATACGCCCCAAACGGTGACATGTCGTGACTCTACGTTTAAATCTTTTCGACCATTCCTCCTTCCAAGCTTTATACGAACGACGGACACAGCTATTACTTACTAAAAGATAAAAATAAGTAGACGAGCGTAGCTACAAAGAAGAATCAGCGAGCAGCACTCGACACGATTCCTCCGCGAGTCGATTCGTTATTCGAGCAATCGAGACTGAAACATAAAAAGCGGAATTCGCGAAGAGTCTCTCGACCCGACGAGTCCATCGGAAAGGATTCTTTTTCCCGATAAAACTTATTCGTACCGATACGCCGCACGGTCGGATCAGTCGACGCGCTTTACTCGACGAATAGGAGGGACTGCACTTGGAATGCATAAGCAGGGACCGGGAATCGCGTTACCATTAACCTAGAATATAATACCACTATTAACCGATGATCGATGGATGGGCGGCGCGGCAGTACCGAGCCGGTAGCGGAGCATTTTCATCGAGAGCCTTTGAAAGGTGACCCACTTGCAAGCGCAGCTCCAAGCGGGCCTCCCTCTTCGGAAGCCGTTGAAAGGGAAACAAATGCCTCGCAGGAATATCGAAATAATTATTCTTTCTATACCAGTTGTCCGAAACGTTCAATTACGATTCGAAGCCGGATCAATAATCCAACGCGGAGCACTTCGAGTTGTCTGCCGTCCCGATGCTCGTTGTCGATAATAAATTATGCGAAAACCGGATGAACGCACAGCAAAAACAATGAGACGTAAAATTTGTATCGTTTGGCGCATAAAAGTCGCTACGGAAGTCGCGAGCTCTTTACGACGTTCCAGGATATAGTGGCAAAGTTTACAATTTCGAAGATGAAAATAACGAATGAAGAACCTCGAGAAGGTACACCCCGGAAATGGGGTTGATCCGTCCTCGTGACAGTGGCGATTCGGGCGTATCGGTAACGTTACCGCTGAACGCTGAACGCGAAGAGGACCGAAGAAAAGAGAAGGAACGGAGACCACCGGATAGAAGAGAGGAGAGGCGATTTCTTGCAAGCAAGTTAGCAGAGGCCGGCTCGTGCTCTGGGTAACACGGTACCAGCAACGAAGGAACTAACGGTGTTCTGCCCTCGATAGCCGCCATTGTGAAACTACATATTATGACAGAGGATCCGTCGCGTGTACCGCTTCACCACGACACACTTACGCTGCCTCGTCTCGTCTCGTCTCGTCTCGTCTCGTTTTACTTCTCCACCTTATTCCGGTGGATCTTCTTCTTCCGCGACTTCCTCTTCATCCTTCTTTCGATTGACACGTCATTTTCCGTGTTGGTAAAAAATTGAAGAACAGAGAAGCATATTAAGCAAAACTATCAAATTTTCAGAATTATTCCAGCTCTTTTGAAACGTATATATAAAACTGCGTATCATACTCGATAGGTGATTACAACTCCGATACATCAATGACTAGCTATTACGATCGAGGTATGAGATGCGGCGCAAATCCGATTGTGAAACCGCGATGATCGTTTTCTTCGAATGGATCATTGGGTTTCCGCAATCGGAACGGCGCGCGACGTTCCTTTGTATGCAAATTAAGCGCGTGCGAGTGACCCGATGCAATCGGACGATTCGTTTATCGATCGTTATCGTTCACCGCCGTCCAAGTTTGATATTCGTCGAGCTCAGTTGCGGAAATGTCGCAATCCAAGGTGCGGATTTCCTACATATATTTTTGCCCTCGATGATTCAGGGCTATTTACGCAAAACGAGAAAGGAAAACGTTGCCAGCCTGCTGCAATCGCTTTTTCCACGATCCGAAATACCATAACGATGGTTCCAAGGTGACACTGATATCAGCCACGAAATTTCGTAATACGATCGTCGAGACTAACGATAAGTCAAAAGACGAAACAAATTCCTTTCCCTTCTTCGTTGCCGTTTCTTTCCCACCCGAGATGTTTCTGCTGTAAGTGCATCGGGATACTAACTAATTATAATGGCGCTCCCGTTTAGAATCCCGATAAATCGAACCGTCCCCATTGCGCGTGGGTAATATCGAAGCGGTCCAGCCGCGGTACGGGCGAATGACGGAACAGGAAACTGGATGGCGAAGAACCGAAGTCGCGCAAAAATTACGCGGACGTGCACTCGTGTTGCGGTTGCGAAGCCCGGTTGGCTTTCTTTCGTTTCGCAGTCGACGTTCGCGTTTATTTCGAGTGTAACGTCGGTGCCCCGTTTCGACGGTGATTTCGTACGAACGCAAAGCGAGGTTAAAGCGTGGCGTGACCGGGACGAAAGAAAGAACATCCGCGGCGGGAATAAACCGCAACGTAAAGCAAAGATTGACGACTGTTAAATCATTTTTACAGGCGGTCACGCATTCCGAAGATCGAATCGAAAAGAACGCGAAGCCGAATGTGGTACACGGTACCGTAACAGAGCGTTATTTCATCGTCGCGACGCTTTCGTTCGTAATCGAATCTTCTCCACCTCGGTGTCGCGATCGCCTCGATAAAAATTAATAGATGGATAAAACACGAACCCGCGCGTTTCGACTCGATGACTCGAACGATATCGCAGCTGGTCGCGTGGCGTCGGAAATGAAATTTTCCTTGGAAATAGGATTAACGGGCGAAACACCGGATCGTCCGTACAGAAATAGTGCTCCGAACGAGTACATAGGTCCCGCAGCTGCGGATTAACAAGCTTCGTTGCGAAGATTAAGACGCACGAAATCCGTCTAACGTTGTACGTATTAATCGGTCGTATATCGAAAAGCAACGTAACGTGACGGAACGACAACGAAAATAGATTCGATCGTTTACGTAATTGTGTCGAGCGATCGGGCGCGTACTTTTTTAGCCGAACCAGCCAAGAAAACGGAAGCTCCCATATGCTCGATCCAGAAGAAAATAAAAGAGACGAGGAAGAGGACTCGCCGAGCATAATGGAAATATATCGAGGTCACGAGGTAAAAACGCATCTCCACCTCCACCCTCCGTTCTTTCGAAGAATGAACGAAAAAACAGGGTGCCCGTCCCGTTGAATATACCGCAAGGGCAAAAGGAGGATCTAGCGGTGTTCTTCCGATCGATTTCCTGCGTTTCTCGATCGATCGCGACCCCGTCTCATTGTGCTCTCTTCGAGGATCTCTTTTGTGCGACTCTCTCTCCAGTCGCGAAATAATGTTGCGGGTGTACGTTACGGTCTCCCGTTACGTTTCCAAACGGGAAACGTATCCTTTCTTTTCTCCGTTCCTCGGATCTCCGAAATGCTGGTAAATATTCCACGCGTGTACGCATTATTATCGTTAGCGTCGCGTTACAGTACGATATTTCGAGGTCCACCCCCGAGTTTAAAGCCTGGCTCGTTATCAGAGCAACGTAAATAATAGCTAATAACCGTGTTACGTAACATACGACCTCGAACTCGGTCGAGTGTACTCCACGTGCTCTATTGACCTAGTTTCCGAGTCTCGAAATCTCGTTTCTCTTCTCCGCTTAACGCATCGACGCGTCGCGTCGCGACGCTCTTTCGCAGCGATGCTTCCATCGACACCGTGCTAATCGATTATTTGGAATCGAAACCTTTAACAATTATGTGTAAAATAGTTATCGAAATTATTTATTTTAAAACGAAACCAATGAAACAAATAAGTAAATAAATAAATAAAGATTGCAGACATAAACGTTCCCGGGCATCGATACTCGGCCTGGTTTCGCAATCGAGTATGAGCAGTGGGATTTTGTACTTCCGAGGACACAGTTTCTCGCGAATCGCTAGATACCAACCGGCCCTGAGTGGTTCGTAATTCGTCCATTACGATCACGGCCAAACGGAACGAGACTTTGGTACGAGAAGAAAATAGCCTGGTTTTTTCCCGATGGCGGCCACGTCGATACGCGAGCGACCTTGAGGGCCTTGCCCTACACCGTGACCGTGATCGTCGGCCTTCGGGGTCACTTTTCTCGCTCGATACAGGATGTGTCAACGGTGTGCGAGAATCCCACGACTCGTAAATTCTGCGAGTCTGTCGACCGAGCGCGATCGATTCAGCGATGAATCAACTTTGCTGACGATAAAAGGGAAGTCATGCGCGATTGTGAGAACGAGATGATTCAAAAACGATGACCAAACACGGTGCACCGCGTACGTTGATAGTTATTCTCACGGCGCGACCGATGAGAAAACAATTTTAATGGATTCATCACGCGAACCACGATCGAGATTACGCGGTACCCGATGAAGTAAGATGGCACCTTGGACGCGTAACTATCGCCGACGACTAACGTTTCCGCGATTTCTCATCCTTACCAAGGTCGCAGTTCACGAGTTCCGAACAAATATCGCATCTACGCTTGGCATCATGCGCGCTTAAAACTAAAGCCGAGAGTACTTAATCCCGATCGATCACGGTACACTTTCCGTCTATCGATAGCAGTTAAGAAAATAATTAGGATAGAGACTCTATCGGGTCTATTTTGTTGATTCCGCGAACGAAGAAAGACGCGATACATTCAGATTTTACAGAAACGTGTGCGCGCAACCGCGATCGGTAAAAGACGACGCGATCGTGTTTACGCGTTACCGCGAGAAGAGCGCGAAGGCTGCTTTCTCCGTGGTGTTCACCTAGGATTTCCTGCCTCGTCGGCACGTGATCTTGGCGTTACACGCTTTGCGGTTACGAGTGCTGTTACGTGGACTGTCTGCTAACTTGACTTTACGCGACAACTTGGTTCGAGTAGTCCTCTTTCTTTGCCCCTTTCTCCTCTATACACGCGTACGTACGCACACACACACGCTCTTTCTTTTTCTCTCTCTCTACCTAAATTGTTACGAAATCGTGCGCCGCGAATCGTTCGATCAACGACCTTGCGTCGAGATCGAATCCTCCTACGCTTGACCCATTTTCGTCGTGGCATAACTTGCCATTTTCGTTTCCGGATCTCTTCAAGAAATGTCCGATTGTCGTATCTTTGAAATACATCGCGAATTGCCCAAATACTTGGAAAACTTAGTTTCGTTGAATAATTCGAAGGAAATTGACACGCACCAACGATCCGATAAACGTTCGACTTTAAACGTATAAACTAGTTTGGTTAATTCAAGGTTCTCGCGATATTGAGTTGCGTTAACAAGTATCAAAGAAGAATGCGCGTGGCAAAGTGTTTATCGCGGGTGAAAGTTGAATCCTATCGTTCGCGTTTGATTGCTCTTAGCCTTTTTTACCGTGGAAAACCCATTGAATCAAAGATGAAAGACGCAAAGGTTAAGCTCCGATGGAACCTAGATCGAATCATCGAAAAGTATTCGGCGTTTCAACGAAATGTTCGCTAATATTGATAGACGTGAAACGACATTCGCGTAAATTGCATAACGACCGAAGCGGAATCGACCGAACTGCACGAGCAAACGCAAAAGGCGGGAAAGAAGCAAAGCGTCGGAGGTGATGGCGGAGAAGGGAGAGGAAAAAAAATGTAACTTTCACCGTGTGTAGCTTCCGCGGGCTCCCTCCGCGCAGAACTTTCTTCGACTCTCGGTGATCGATTTTTCCATCGGCGTTGCGGTCGCAACACGCCGGTACGTTCGATCGCGCGACGCGAAAGAACACAAGGGGGTTAAAATCCTCGAGATAAAATTAGCCTTCCCCCCCGGATAAAGAAGAAGCGCGGTTAAACGACTGAGGGGCCGAGAAGTGTAAAGTGCCGCCGGAACGAACGTATTAATAGTACAAGTCTGTATCGTTGGCGTTAATTAATCGACGATTGGCGACTATTTATAACGAGACTCGTGCAGGCTATCGCGACACCTGCGGAATTAATGAGCGATCGTCGGAATAGTAAACAGCAACGAGCAACCCGTGTGTTGACCCAATACGTCGCGTCGCGTTTGCGTCGATGCGACCGCCTCTTGATATGACGCCGCGTACCACCGCGCCAGTATCAATAGCGAGACGTCAACGACCAAATCGCGATGCTCTATGCACCGTCTTACGCACGCACCGTCCAAAATCCCGCCCCTCGCGCTTCGATAAAACAACGTGCAACAATTACTGGCGCCGGTAACCTAGCGCGGTTCAATAGAATCGGTTCCCCCTTTACGCTATCGCCGTGAACTTTACTCGTGATCTCACTGCCGGAGAAAAAAAGTATCAGAGTATCCGAGGTTATTGTATTCCTCTTAATTCTATCTGCAATTGCATCGTAAAATAAACACGCGATTACGTATAAAGAAATGTTAATAACCTTGATAACTTTGAAAAATATGTCCTTGAAGCGAAACCGCCGCATCGCGTTTACCCCTCGAAACCGTCCATCTTCGTTCTGCCGACATTAGAACGGCCTAAAACAAATTGAACCGAACCGGATCGAACCGAGCCGAGTCGACGCGTCGATGGGTGGTTGCATCGTTCGAGTTTCGCAGAGATTAGCGGGGACAGATCGAAAGGTCGAAACGATGATTTGGTCGTTGACGCGTCGACGGCTGTTTTCCATACCTCTTGTCGTATATTACATCGTCGCGTCGGTTCATATTGCCGCTCGTGGTGATCGACCTGTACGTATCTTTCTACGTGCGTAGTTATTTTTGCTGCGCAGCTATCCTTGGCTTCGCGCGGTCGTTCTCTGGCCGACTCGATTGAAACATGTTTCGAGCGAACCTCTGACACGCGGAACATAATTACCCGATCTCTTGCCAAAGGATTCCCGAAGGGAAAATTGGTGCGATACGAGTAAACGGGACAACATTCTGCGTAGAAGAACGCGGGAGTCGGCTTGATCGAGAGATTTTGCGAGGAGCGGACTCGCGATTATCGCTGGTTGTCCTCGCGCAACGCTTGCAAAACCCGTCCAACGTTTGGAAAAATTCGACGCAGCCGATCTCTCCCCGCGAGAACGTGGACTGGCAGAGTGTCGGGGGATGGAGAGGGCCGTAGAATTTATCGGAACATCTGGCGATGCACGCGAATCCCTATCGCGTGGAGTGCGCACCGGTAATTGCGACGATCGATGCGTGCGAAAGTAGAGGCGAACAAATCGAACGCGACGAATACCCGAGCGTAACGAGCGCGTTGAAAAGCGTAGAAACGGCCGCATCGCGCCGCGAGATGAACCAGCCAGATATTACACGCGCGCGTTTTCTCCTCCTTCGACCCCTCTAACGTCTTTTCGTCGCGTCGCGTCGCATCGCGTCGCGTACACACACGACACGGCTTTATCTGGAGAAACTGCGCGAGTTATCGCCGTACTGACCCGTGCCAAATGAAATAACTCTCCTCCCCGTTACGATAATTCGGTATCCAGACTCGATAACGTTTTATCGCGAGCGCTCCTCCAATGTTACAACAATTTAGCAATTACACCGACAGAGATATACAGACCTCCGGGCGTAATCTGCACTTCAAAATATTTATAGTTCCGTTACGAGCGCGCTGGTGCACCGAGCTCGACCACTCGAAAGCATCGTTAACCATGTTTTCGACGATTCTTATCCCCTGCGGTTCGACGTCTATCGGATCATCGCGAGTACGAAAAATCGCTAAGAGGTATGTAAGTAGATACGGTTTCCTCCCATTTGAGGAAAAAACGGTTGCTCGATAACGTAGTCTTAGCTAGCCAAAATGCTACGTTACACAGCTACGCGTTCCTATTTCGTAAGAAACAGATTGAAAAGCTCGAGGAGAGTTTGCGATGGCATCGATCAACAGAGAAATGGCGCGTTCGTGGTACAAAGGTGTATTATTCGACACGGAAGCAAAGTACGTGTATTACCCGGACAAACCACCTTACGTTGACCTTAGACGCTAAAATCAAGGACCGCGTACGACGTGAACGCAAACGCGAACGTGTTATACGGTCCCCGCGACCGAGGCATAATCGAGCTCATCCTTCCTCTCTCGCTCTCCTCGCACTCCTTTCCCTTCCTTCGTTCTCTCGTGCGACGCTCTTCAAATGGATCGACCGCAGCGGCACACACGCACGTAACGGCTTCGTCTTTTTATCATACATTTCACCTTTCTACTTTGCAATCAAGCACTTTCATATTGCTTTCACTCGGTCGATGAAAGTACCGTCCACGAGCCAAATAGGCTCCCGTCCTTTATACGGGGTGGACGAGAAAAAACCTCTCGATCGCGAGTCCTTTGAATTTGTTTTCGTTCGGACTACGATCAAGCACCACGGAATTTAAACTGTTCGCAATTTGTCCTCTGTCTGCTTCGATTCAACTTTGTTCGGGGTTTGTTACAATTGCGTCGCTGACCTTTCATCTCCTTTCTTAACAAAATATCTTTCCACGCGAACACGACGATACACGTTTCGATCGTTAATCCGATACCAACGTATTCGTCGCGCTTATTTTTCATCCTCGTTGCGAAATCGTCCCTAACTTCCGACGCTTTGTCGTCATTTTTTTCATTCGACTATTTCGCGACTGGTATCGTTCTATTTAAACTAGATACAAAGCATTCGTGATCTGGGAGTAATCCAGTTCACGGTTCGAGTTTGACGTTTCCTGTACCCGATCACGATCGATGACCGACCAAGATCAGTAACAGTACTTTACATTTCGAGCGCCCGGTGTGCAAGAAAACGAACGCACCGAACGAGACTATACGCGAACGTCGGCGTCGGAAGCAGTTTTCGTGTTTAAGATTTGGAGTCGGGAGAGGCCGGTGAACTCGGACGAGATCGGACCAAGACCTCCGCGACTGTGGTACATCTCGATAACTATTGGAAATTTCACTCGATTCGTGAGATAGTACTAAGAAAGATAGAGAAATATTATTATATTACATAATTTATACACTACATTAAATATAATATAATTTCGGAGAATATACTATTTACGGAGTTAATCTTACGACGAGTAATCTAGATAACGGAACAGAATGATCCCGAATTGGAAAGTGTCGCGTCGAATACGGATCGTGTCGTGCCGTGTCGTGTCCACCAAGGAGAAAATAGCACGAAAATTTCTATGGGAAAATTTAATTACGCTCGAGTTGTGTTGGCGAGCGTGCGTATCTAGCATTAGCGTTTAAAACGCGTACCTACATACGTCGAACACGTCTGCTGTGTATGGAGCGGAATTGAAATGCAGACACGCTATCCGAGTCATTCGCACGCGCAATCCGGATTACACCTGCATTCTCGCTATTACTCGTACAGTTACACTTTCTCTTCAACGTCTGCCCGCGCTCGCGAACAGCGAACAGCAAACAACGAAAAGCGAATCAGCTCATCGTGCCGGTAGAGAGGGAAATTATTCTTAAACGAACTGCTTGTTCAAAACTATCCGCTCGCCTTCTCTTTCCTCGGGTAGCACACTCGCCATCGTAAGGACGATCAAACGATTCGATGAAGCAACGTGAAAGACTCGAATCGATTGGATAAAGAATCGCTCGTCTTTCCCATCGATTTGCGATAATTGAGAGTCGATCGAAGGGTCTATTCGACCATGGCTGTTCGAGGATACGTTAGTCGCGCTTCGATAAACCGGTCGTGCACCAGGATTTCGAAACGTTCGCGTCGACAAAAGCTCGTCGGCGTCGATTTATTCGAGATATTATATATCGAGGTCTCTCCGCGGCCTTGCGCGTTACAGACCACAATAAACGAGGTGATTGGCCGAACTGGATATTCGACTTTCTTTTTAAATTTGCGCACCCGAAACACGGTACGCGGCACGCGCGTAAATACCACGTTCAACCGCCGACGATGCGATGGTGATCGCGATAGCGCGAAAAACAATGCGGAAATTTTCACCGCTGCGCCACTCGAGCAGAGCGGTGCGGCGATTTCATTGTTCCGGGCAACGATTGTCCCGCGCGATGCGGGATTAATCGATCGAGAGCAACGATGTCGCGTTCGAACTTCTTTCCGCTCTCGCAGAACCGCTGACGCTGGATTAAACGCCGATGAAAGTCGTAAAGAAACCGTCGGCGTCGTTCGACGTTCGAAAAGATGACAGGTAAAATCAGTCTCGACCGACGGTGTTACTTTAAATCTTACTTGAAAAAAACTATCGTACCGCATCGATAATGCTTAAAGTTTGGAAAAATCCTGTCAGATACGTGCAAACGTAATATAAATACGATACGTCTGAATAACAACAAAAACGGAATGTTACTCGAAAAAATAGACGACTTGGGGTGGGATGATCAGCTGTCGAGTCGCGTACAAAATTGTACTTTTACGTCCGTTAGTTATCGAAATAAATGTCAAGGGTGAATAAAATACTGCACGTTAAACGTAAGAATACTTTTGCCTAACAATAATATCGAACAGCGTAAATAAGCGAGATATTCGTATCGAAACGGTTATTATTCTTTCACCCTTGATATGCGTTTCATTCTCCCAAATTACTTCGTCCGATACGAGCAAGCCACTGTTGCGAAGTAAACCAGTCTCTCCTACGCGGCTTCGAACTTGAACTAGTTTCCAAGATACGCAAATCCTCGAGCGCGTGTCGCCGATCCAAGGTAACTACGTTCCCAAACGCGACAATATTCCCAGTTATGTTGCGAAATATAATAGTTATTGCGCAGACTAACATCTGCAGCCATAAAACGTATTACGTCTCGCGATAGAAATAAATATCATCGAGTCGAGAGAATTGTGAAAACCTCGAAAACAAAGACGCAAAAAATTTCATTGGTCCTCACCGCGAATTTCATTAGACGGTCCATTATTTTCCGCGTTTCGGAATTGGCAACGATCCGATCGAACGTCTCGTTTTATTTTTATCTCTCCCGTGTGCAGTCTGCCATTTCACAAATCGAGCTTTACTTCATTCGAAAAGAAAAAGCTATCGGTACTCGGCGATTGGTTGTACGCAACGCCAGACCTTAACGAACGATTACAGTTTTCGTTTAAAATACGATCTTATCGATTTGCGAAAACCAGATGTCTAGGGTAACACAGCCGAGGGCCCGAGCAGCGGACACGATCGTTTACGAGAAAAATGAGAAGCCGTGAAACGGGTGCGACGCATAGGAAACTGCACCGGGTGTGTACACTTTGTACCCAGCGAGCGAGAGTGCAGATATCGAAGCACTGCACGTCCCGATTCTCGAAGCGTCCTTGAAATTCCAAATTCGTTCACCGTGAACTCTCGTCGCGCGACCATTATCTTTATACGATCTATGCAACGCGTAGCTATCGCCGAATCAACGTTGAAAAGCAACGCGATAAATTCGTAGCAAACCGGCCTGATTTGTCTAAAGTACGCGCTTTATTTTTGGAATGTTTCTTAACCCTTCTTCGATTGAAAAATTCTAATATTCGTTCAACGAGTAACGGATAAAGGGTTATTTAAACGACGTAATTAACAAAGGGTTGTTTTTTTAATTCGACTCGGTTCGGTAACGGAGAATGGGGAAACAGCGATTACGTTGCAACGCAACGTTCCGTCGCAATCCTCCCAGTGTCACGAACGAGGATTCGTTCAACCTACGGGGTCGAGTCAGAAGAAACTTGCATAAAAAGTGAAGGTGACCGTCGGTGATTCATAGGGGCTGATGCCCTCGTTGTCTGGCATTCGGTTTATAGAGGACGCTGGTGGGGACAGGGGCGGAGGGTCCTTGCGAGCGAGTCGACCGAGCGGCTCTCGCTCCATTCTTTGTTTTTCGACAACAAAAAGATTCGCTTTATCGCGCTTCTCGCAATCTTATCGGAATGAAAATTTCTCGTTCGATTAAAATTGAAAATTCATCCGAACAAAGTTGTCGACGTGTTGCGAACAAAAGAGAGAAGAAATGTTTTCTATCGAGAAAACTCAGCGATAAAAGTACGTTTAATTCCATCGATAAGACCGAACGACGGATACAATTTCTACAGAGTAATAATAAAGAAACGAAAAAAAGGAACGAGTATAAACGGTTCTCACCTGGCAGAACGAGACAATGCCAAGGTAAATGCAAACGCAGAAGCAAACGAAGCGTTTGGCGTCGCTGCACGACGCAATCTAATCACGCGTACGGCAAACGCTTCATGACTCCGGGCTGAAAGATTCTGACGCGACAGTGCACCTAGCCGTCGGAGTAGAGATTGTCCACGAGTGGGGAGAAGGCCGAAGAGGAGGAGGAGAAGAAGGAAGGGGAGAAAGAGAAGTAGGAGGGGGAGAGGGGGAGGAGGAGGCGGAGGAGGAGAAGGAGGAGGAAGAGTAAAAGGAAAAGAAGGGGAATGCTAGGGTCGGCACTCTGACGCAGAACGAGCTGGCACCGAGATGGTGGGGAGAACACATAAACCGAGTATAAACCAGGCATAAACTTCCCCCGGCGGGTGGACCTGTTCCCCCCTCCCGAAAAATCCTCCTCACTACCACGGCCGAAGCGCACGCCACACGCATTCCCATACACAGGACACACGCGTGCCGCGTCAGCCTTCTCGGTTCTCGCATCAAACTCGAAGCCAGACGACATTGGGGCCAAGACGGCAGTCGCGAGTCACGCGCAGCGTGCAGTCAGTTTGCAGAGTGACACCGTAGCGAGCGGACGTGTGCGTTTCTCTACGCGAAACTCGTTCTATCCAATTGTACGATCAGACAACGATCATACAGACCGTACACCCAGCTCTCCGTCACCTGCTCGCCACCAGAGTTCAAGTTCATCGGTCTCCGGAAGGAAGACCGCGTTCGGGTGGTTTCGCGAATTTTATTCGTAATCGTAATACGTACACAGTGCTCTGTTCGTTTCTTCGTGTGACTTTTATTTCTTTCACGGCGGATCCGTACTCGGAAACCGGATAGGTGTTCCGATTGTTACTTTGGCAGTTTGACTTGTTTTTTTTTTTTTGTACTGCCTCTTTTGGTGCGACGTACATATACCTCCGTTGGTGAAATCTCACTGGATTTACCCGTCGAAGAGGGAGAGCGGTTACGATCGCGTCACGCGATAATACGAGCGTTATTATGACGGTGACTCTCGTTACGTTGGTTCGACGAACGGGATACTTTGCGCTCAGCCAGTGAACTGCTTGCGTGTCACGCGGAAAACTGTATTCGACCGCCTGCTTTCGAGCGATTCAAGACGAGCCAAAGTGGATCGCTGTTCCGTTGTTCGACGCTGCTCGACTGAATCTTTCAAAATTGGTGAGTAACAACGTCGATGGATAGATACCTAACGAATCAACGGACTACTCTCCGCGGTGAAATCGAGAACTGAAATCGTAAAATGAATCGCGATCGAATCGTTGTTTCGCCATAGCGGAAAGGAACGTTCGTCGCGATTACGAGCCGACCTTGTAATCATTTGTAGAACGGACCGTTATCTGCTGGCAACTTGTCACGCGCCAGGACTTTGAACTAAAAACTCGTTGTTGGCGTTGCTCGAAAATGACTAAAGCGGAGCGTGCTCCAGTTGTGTTTCCCGTTTCAAGGAACACTTTTCGAAGCGACTCTAACACGGATTCGTCGTTCGAACCAGTTCGACGGTTTTTTACTTTATCCTCGAAACTGATCCGATCGCGAATGATTTCGTTTACCGCGTCCGATTCCTGAAACGACCCTGAAGTCAGTCGACGGATTCCGACCTCGAAGAAACTGTTTGAATGACATCATCGTCGATTCGCGGGGCCATCCATTGTTTTCGTTCCGATCGATGTCGCCTCGTAAACGTTTTATCGCGTTATCGATAAGTCTGAATCACAGGGATTCGCATTGCCGATCGATTGTGGCAAAAATCTTTGAGAAATTTTAATACATCGACGAAAAGAGTCCCGCGAACGTGCTTCTCGTCTCGATAAACAACGCTAGAACAACGAGCGTCAGCGAACGAAGCGAGAAAAGGCTACGCTTACGAAAGTCTCGTGCAACGCGTGAGCAACGCGGCAACCGATTGCGTCATTTCTGACGAAGCGATGAGGACTCCGATCCTTATCTCCGCTGCACAGGGAGTATAACGGACGGTGTGTCATTTCTCGAATACATTACACAAAACCGTTCAAAAATATGGAAGGAACGCAGCATTTCGAGCTTCTCAAAAGTAATCAAAGTCAACATTTGTTTCTTCTTAATTTATTACATGGTTTACGATCGAACTACTTCCAATTCGTGTGAATAAATCAAGTATAAGTATCTCTAATCTAACCGACGATCGAAAACCGACAGACGACAACAATTCGAGTTACTTACTATTGTTGGAATCTCCACGTGGATCGCGTCGCATCAAAAAAGATGCGATCGTTCGCGATCATTGCTTGAAACGGGTACTCCGCCCCCTCTTTGCCCGACCATCCCCACCTATCTGTCATATTTTGTACTGCGTGTATCCCCCTCCTCCATCGATTCCATTCTTCTCCCACTGCCGTCACCGTCACCGTCCATCGTCATCGTCATCGTCATCGTAATCGTCATCGTTACCGTCATAGCTACCACCATCTCTCTATCGTTGGCAAAGTGGACCACGGCCTAATTTGCAAAACTCTCACCCTCGTCGTAGAGTAGAGCGTCTATGCGTACACTCTAAAAATGTTGTCATTGGCGCGGAGCAAATTACACGAAAGCTTAAAATCGCAATGATATGAAAGAGAACAATCGAACGCGAGCTTGGTCAGCTATCAGGATGGGGTAACGTGTCGTGAGAGTGTTGAAGTCGTTCACCGATCGCAGCGTGATCGGACTGCGGCGGTTTATCAATCATATTAGGAAATATCAGGCTCCGTTGTTCGCGGTGACCTTTTCGCGTTTCTATTATGCAACGAAGGTGAACGGTCTAGCGTAAGACGGCGTGCACGTGTAGGAGTCACGTGGCGGGGAGAACAGCTAGAACAGGAGGCGCTAGCTCGCTCTAGCGAATTGCGCGAGAGCATTTTTATGCTGTGTTATGCACCGACGGTTGCATCACGTGCCGCATTATTTCTTAAGCCTGTCTCCCTGTGTTGTTTATCAGTTGAAACGCCCACTCCGCAGCCCTCCTATCTACTCCCCTGTCCCCCCCCCCCTCCCGTGCTTTCTCTCTTTCGATTCGGCGAACGAATTTTTATTTCGATCCAAAAATGCTCAAAGAGCTCGTCGAGCACGTGTCCTCGATGCTCGATACTCTCGTGGTCGGAGATGGTGCTCTTCAACGCGGCCGTCTTCCACGTGTTCGCGTTACATAACTCGCGTCCGAGACGAGACGAGACGTATTCGCGCGCGAGCCTCGACACGTTACCTCAGGTCACGTGTCGGCGTACGTCGAACGCGACCGACCGACACGCCGAGCTCACGTGGAATGCGTAAAAATTCAGATAAGCGATAATTGCGCGGATGACGCGCTCGCGAATACATACCCTTTGCACCTTTCCATAATCTGCCAGCATTTTTACCAATAAGCTTTCCCGATCGGTGAAAATTATCTCGACATGCGTTCACGGAAGCTGGCCACGAATTATCATTCAGTGGCTCGTGACTCGACATAATACCGAGAAATAGTTCACGGTCATCGCAGCAAGTATACCTGAAAATATAAACCGTACAAGTTTTAAGATCGAACAGAGGCGACTTGAAAGTTGTACGTAAAGTAACCGGAGAATTTGAAGAGATTACAAGGTCGTCGAGGGTTTTCCAAACGGGACTACACGGTTATTCTCTAGACAAGTTTTTCAGTTATACGAGTGTCTTTGTTTAAACTACATCCTGTTTAACCCATGCTAACTTTTCGAAAAGGGTAAGCGGTAAATAGCAGTAGCAACGGTCTAGGGCACGTCCGAACAATGCGTGATGCGAGGCGAGGCGAGGCGCGTGGGTGCGTCGCGTTCTCCCGATTTGTTTTTCGGTTGGCGGTCGCGTTATCGCGGAGCCAATTGCATAACGAGCGGGAAACGAAATCGGAGACCGGTTCGAAATGCTTGTGCCGGTCCGATAACGGTATCAGCGCTTGGTTGTTACGCGAGCGCCGACCGCAATCGTAACACGCACAGCCGAGCGGTATCGAGTGGCTGACATTGTGCACGTGCCTTTATATACTGTACTTAAAGTTCGACGTACTCTCGAGAACTATTTCAGGCCCGCGCGTTCTGTCCCCGCATTTTTGGAACGCTCGCCTCCGACGTGTTCCCTCTTGTCGTTTGTTGTTCGAACGCAACTCTTGGTACTCAACTTCTTGTTATCGCCTATCGGAAGAGTTTCGCGAAAGATGAGCGCTACCGTTACGTAATAACACGCGACAGAGCGCGAAACTTCTTCGAACGTAAAACCGTATACGATACGTCCAAGACGATTATTCAGAGCCGAAAGCTGATAGCTACGTTCGACGAGCGATTCGGTATCCCAGGTTTAGGGTAAAAGCAACCATATCGGATAAGACAAAGAGGAATGGCACAGCTTACACCACTCGGAACACGCACGGATACGTGTTCTTGTTACGACGGAGAGCCATGCTTTCGGGGTTACATAATCGTGCGTCACGCGGTCGAGTTGATACAATTTGGAGCGACTAGAAAAAAGAGGCGCGCTCGCGCAAGAGTCGCTAGATAACGCGCTTAAAGAGACAGTATGATTATTTCACGCGAAAGAACCGATTTATTTTTACATTTTTGTTTAAAGATTCATTCGTAAGACAACGTTGCGGTTCTCGGAACCTATCGTTCGATAAAGAGATCGTGTCGTCGGATTAATGTCGAATGCAATGATGATTTGCGATTTCTCGCTAGACATACATGCAACGCCTTCGAAGAAATGTAATCCGGTAGGCGAGACGTTAAAATATCGCGCGAATAAATTTCTACGAAACCGCGTTAGCGTTGCATTTGCGCGGCGCGTGTTCTCCGAAAATTTCGCGTCGTTGGAAAAGCAAGCGTGCATCGTAAACGTCTATAATCGAGTAAGCACGATTGCTCAATGTTTAACTTCCTCTCCCAGAGAAAACTCTTCACGCGATAAAAAAAACAATCGAATCGAGTAAAAATTTTACGTAAAGATTCGCGTCTTTTGTTGCTTCTACAAGATACTTGTCGAATTACTCTCTTCATATATTATACTTGACCCATGACAAACCGACGAATCTTCAGAAAATAACTCCCGGGAAAATACAACGAATTCAAACAGGAAACGTGAATAATTGGGAAAAACATGACTGTACGTTTCTATTTATAACCGTTGAACGGAATAAGCGTGTGGCGACTATTCTGAGATTCTCGATCATACCGCGACTAATATATACGAGCTTAATTTCATTCTCCCGAAAACCTACCACGGCATTTTTAACGTTGGTGAAATCTCGTAACGTTGCTCGCGATTCGAACTTGTCTCAATTCTCTGAAAACAAGTAAAACTAATATATTTTGTCGACGCAATTCCCGAACGATGAATAGCAACGATGCAGCACGTGGCACGTTCCGTAGAAACACACGTGCTTCGTTATGTAACTACACCTCGCACTCGAGCTAACGTTCTCACGTTCAGTCCTAACGAACAAATATAAGAACGAGTTGTTATCGCGTGGACATACGTAGCAGCTCGATTATCGGTGTAAAGTATCGCGGATGATCATTATAATTTGTCGATTTTTTCTTCCTTTACAATGCATCGAAACAAAGATGCTAAAGCGAGCGTTATCGTTCTCAACGTTTTTAACGCTATCGATTAACGCGTAACACGTATCACGACAACTCGTGACAACTCTCGTCGACTATCCACGTTTCACGCATTACCGCAAGGATTTCGAAGGATTCGTAAAACGGTTGGTTAACCAAAACGTCGAACGACAATTGTGCAAAAGGGATAACGACTGGAAAGTGGTAACGTTCGTCCTCGAGTTCGCTGACACTTTCGACCTTGACGAGCGTGACCTTACCCAAGGCTATTTTGCGAGTTCTCTTTCCGTTGCTCGAGCCGGTATTGTTGGCAGTACGAGCACGTCTTTCGATCTCTCGGAATTCTTCACCTTTGGCCGCCCGCGCCGTGCCGGTGCTACTCTCGCATATAACGGTTACGAAAATTTACGAGACTCTCTCTGTTGAACATGATCTCCTGTCGTCGCGTTCGCGCACACGACAATGGCGAAAATGATCGTTAACGCACTCGAAAAATTCTAGTGAACTCGCGATATGTACAACAAACGAACAATTACTCTTGGAATGTTCGATTGCTATCGAAGCGTTGTTTGACGTCGTAGCAGGTATGACGCACAGTTTTTCTAAGTATGCGTCATCGAATTCTCTACGATAGTTTGATTGCAGTTCACTAATGGGGGTATAGTATAATTGTTAGGTGTTGCGTCACGGGAAAGAAACGATTACACTGACTCACGCGCAGAGTCGTAGTCGTGACTGCGAACGAAATCGATTCTCTAATTTAGATTCGAGAAGCCACGTCAGGCGATCGATGTAGATCGTAATTCGAAGCACTGGCGCTTCCAAGTCATACGCAATAGTTATTACACCAAAAGTTTTTCTTAAATCATATTTTCATTCTTCTTTACATTACTTCGTCTTACATGACTCCTGCATTGTTTTAATACTCTTTGCAGTATCTTTTAACTTTCATATATGTGGAGACCTGCTAGTCCCCCCTATAGCTCGGATACCTCGAGATCGTTAAACCCGTACCGTAGTTGCGTACACGCATGCTACAGCTCCAGAGGGTTGGCACTGTGTACTTTACGACACGATAAAGAATAGAATAGAATAAAATAATCGAGGTGGTCGGCTACCGTAAAAGTCTCCTGCCTTCTTCCTGATTCCGTATCGCGCGACCTTCTTTTCTAATGGTTCGTCACTCGTCGCTTGCCCGTCGACATCGCGTCACACCGTTGTAGCTCTAAGAAACATATGTACAAGGACCACGTTTCGTTCGTGACCGGTATCACAAATGAGTTGTCCGGAACATAGTAGCAAAAGTTTTACCGCGTTCCTTTCCTAATCACTGGTTTCGTTTGCTTGCAGATGTACTAAGAAGACAAATTATGGTGGCAGAATTTGTCGCCCGTCAGAGTGGATCACCCATCAATGGTGAGACCGCGTGTCTGAACAGCAACATGCCAGCCAGCCATAGTATGGCGCACGCAGGTCATGGTGGCCACGGTGCACACGATGCCCATGGACCGTTGCCTCCGCTAACGCACCCGGCTCATCACGCTGGTCCTCCATCCATGCAACAACAGCAGCATCAGCATCAGCCGCAGCAACCGCCGCCGCCGCCGCAGCAGCAGCAGCAGCAGCAGCAGCAACAGCCACCGCAGCACCACCATCATCATCATCAGCAACAGCAGCAACAGCAGCAGCAGGCTCAGCAGCAGCAGCAGCAGCAACATCACCTCCACGATGCCCAACAGGTGACACATCCTGAAAATTTCCCCCCGAACTTCGACATCAGAAAAGAGCTATTTTCTCAGCGCAAGCAACGAGAGTTCATCCCGGACAACAAGAAGGATGACAGCTACTGGGACCGCAGGAGACGCAACAACGAGGCTGCCAAGCGGTCTCGCGAGAAGAGGCGCTTCAACGACATGGTGCTCGAGCAGCGTGTCATGGAGCTCAGCAAGGAGAACCACATCTTGAAGGCGCAACTCGAGGCGATAAGAGACAAATTTGGTATATGCGGCGAGTCCGTGATTAGTACGGAACACGTAATCGCGACTCTTCCAACCGAACCTCCCATCACCGTCAAAAGGGCGAAACTTCCGGCCTCGGCGGCCCTCCTTTACGCCAGGACACCCAGTCCAGTGCACACGTCGGTGATTCATCAGCCGGTGAGCGGAGCTCGATCGCCCAGATCACCGGCTCAGTTGTACGTGCCCGAAACGACGGCATACCCCGAGACGGAAAGTTTCCAGTATCCTTATCCTCATCCAGCGATGCACCTAGATACGACAAGCGCGTTGAATCTGTCCCGTGGACGACGCGCTCAATCGCCGTTCGAGTTGTCATCCGGAAGCGGTGACGAAGGTCCGCAGTTGGTGGTCAACTCCCAAAATCCGGCAGCTAACAATAGTTTGCCTCACAAGCTGAGGCACAAGTCGCGCATCGGCGACAAAGATGCGGCCAGCGCGCTATTGGCGCTTCAAGGTATCAAGCAGGAACCTGGTCCAAGGGCATCGCCTCCGTGGGACAACGAAGGGTCCAGCGACGAACGCGATTCCGGGATTTCGTTGGGTGCCGAATGGACTGGCCCCACCGTGTCCGCCGTTCCTGAAAGCGAGAGGGAGGTGAAATCGAGGCTGGATCGTCTTGCTTCCGAAGTCGCTTCTCTTCAGTCGATATTTCGCCTTGGGAAGTCGGCGGACAGTTTGGTTACTGGACATCCGCTACCCGCAAACGCTACCATCAATGGCCCGTGAGAGGACGACCAACGGTGATGCTCCTTTCTTCGTGGTTTTCCAGCGAAATCGGCCAACGACTCTTTCCCTTTTCGTCCCGTGCGCCGCTTTCTTTGCGATCCGCGAACAGATCCAAAGATCCTTCGGCTACGTTCCAAGCGAACCTTCCAAGTGTGATGGTAGTTGGTAGTTGGTAGTAGGAAGCGAAGTGCGTTGGTAGTAGTCTCGTGATTTCTTGCATAATTTCGTCTTTCACGTAAATCCTCGAATCGGAGGAACCGGATATACATACATATATAGATACGTACATACGATATGTACAGTTTCTAAATAAACTACTACCGACGTTGCAGTATTGGATCCGCATGCGCTTTGGTATCGGCCAATGTCGTCGCGTCTCACGAATCGTCTATGCGATTCATTATCGCCCGGATAAGTTAGATCAGTCAGATAAGTTAGGATAGGTATTAGCTACCTATACGTTGGTAAGGTGTCTACTAGACTTATGTTCGATCGGGTAACTCGAACCCACGATGACCACCACCGCGAAACCGAAGCCACTCTCTCCGACGGAACTGTCGAAAGCCGAGATTACGTCCAATCGTCATCGGCCTGGCGTTCCACGTCTTTCTTTGCACAGTAGACGCGCTTACATATAAAAATATAAAAAATACCTTTGATCAAATTTTAAGCCAGTTCTCGTATTTTACACATCCATCGACTCAACGGTAATCTATGCACGCCGTCTTTGAATTTCAGAAAAATTCTCTCGTTCGATCGATTCGAATTAACTTATCGATCAGCATTTCGCGTAACATATTACGTTCGCTATTATAGATTCAGAATATTGACGTAAACGGCTAAAGACACATTCGTCGAAGAGTAAAAAAGTTAGTTACTCGATTCGATCGGTCGAATCGACCAACGATTACGTGCTTGGATGCCTTACGCCAAAATATGGGTTTACCCTACACTGTCCAAGCTGTCGTAATGATGATTTAGATGATAAGATGCGAAATCTAGGGTATAACTAACTTAACGATGTAAGACTTTTTTTAGGGTACTCGGTTGACATTGTCACCGTTATCCTCACTAGCGAGTTCGTTTGTTGATTCGGGCAGCCGTGTAGCAACGTCGACTAATCGAATAATCGAGCTTTATTTGGTAAATCGTACACTGGACCCGGACAACGGTAATTCAAATTAATTTTCGACTCGATGCATTCGATTCGTATTATTCGGAACGCGGCGAGGACGTTAATCCGAAGATCTTTGGACGATTTATCGCTATTTATTCTCCGTCGAAATTTAACAAAAGAATAAAAGACTTGGAACATCTTCGGATTCGCGGACCTCCAACTTTCCCCCGGTACACGAATCTACTTCCCGGTTGACAACTTATCGCGCAACCGGCTAATTTTCACTACCGTCGATTCATTCTTAACGATTTAATCTCCACATCGCGTGCGCGAATCTTTATCGAGCAAAGCAATAACTTGTTAACTTGTTTTTATCGTACGAATCTTTTCTCTTTCTCTCTCCTGATTGCTCTTTCAAGAACATCGATGGGCTATCCCCACCGTTCTATCTTTCGTCTCGAGAACGGCCCGGCCAATCGTCTTCGATTCGACTATAGTATTCGCACGTGTGACATCAATTTCGATTTATCTACGAGTCTAATCGTCCAAGTCTTGCTAGAACGTTTCTCGGTGTCGTTCTCTCGATACCGAACACGCGCGGCGATCTGTAAATAACGTACCCCTACCATCGAATCGAACTTGGTCTCTCCCAATCGTTATCTCGTTTCATCTTTCGTTTCTTTTTCTACTTTTATTGTTAGCGATCGATACGAACGCATCTGTACATATGTATGTATAAACGAGAGAATACCGTGTACAATTCGTGTTTATGCTTACCGGTGCTTCGTGATATTTGGCACTCGGAGCCGCGAAGGATCATCGACGCGTGTCGACATCCCTTTCTTTCTTCGCGGATATGACAAAAGTGGACAAAGCGAGATTTGTCGGATATCAGAATCTATGCGTAATATTCGAGCGATTATCGAGCGAGCCTATAAGTGTATGTAATTATATACATAGTGCACATATACAAGAATTATACATACATATATGTATATATATTTTTTCAAATTGATGTATTTTTCGATATTGTGCGAGAGAGTAAGACGAGAACGGTCTCCGCGTGATGTAATGCTTTTGTGTCATACGTCATACGTAGGAGGAAGGACGTGCGTGCGTCGCATGAAAGAACGAATTCTTTTTAAATGGAAAAAGTGAACCGATTATCACGACAATCGAAGCAAGTTCGTATCGAAATTTTCCCAACATCTCTGAGCAAATCCGATCGATAGATCTACGGCGTTGAAACAACAGCGTTTGTTACAATTGTTCTGAAAAACACATCGCAAGACTGTTTTATCGTAATCGACGTTCATTCGCGGAAGGATCTCGTTTCTTTTTATCGTCCCCTCCTCCACTCATTCGTACTTTTTACGTTATTTTCATTGCGTGAATTTTTTTATATTTTATACGGCATGTTTATACCTATTATTAATATTATTCGTAAAGAACGTTTTATCCGTTGGCGAACGTCAGCCAACGGCAACACTCGACGAACGCTTATCGTCGCCGCTCAAACATTTCACAGTTTGCTCAGAATGAACGAAAACCATTAGGAAAAGTCACGCAACGAGTAGCAACGACGAAGACGCATACCATTGAAAATTGAATCGTACTCGATTCTTTATCGAAAACCATCAATTGTCGGACAAACGTGCCCGTTAAGTAATACCTCGATTCCAACATATTCTGCCTTCTCTTGTACGATTGCGTCACGCGGCGATAAATTTGATGAAAAATGGAACCTTTCGAAAAATCGAACGATTTATTTAGCATCGTTCCGTAGTTGATTTACCGTAACATACCACGAGTGCCTATAATAACGAAACTGAACGCGTATCCTGCAACAAAGCTACAGTTTCACGAGCAGCCCGATATTCGAAGCACGTTTCATCGCGAGAGGACGGTTTCGAAGGAACGGAGCTATGTTATTTGTAAATAGAAATTCGTTCGTGATCGCAGAGCGGCAATCGTCGCAGGTTTCACTCGTAAAAGATTCCAAATGTCCAACTCCATTTTGCCTTCGAATCAGCTTAACCATGAGAAACCGTTAGCCTCGACCACGGCGACCATGAATTTGTACATAACTATTGCACTTTTGCCAAAAAGCACGCTATTCGTGCCGATGAACGTGGCCAAGATGTCGAAGGCGTGTGTGAGCATCGGCCGGAGAAGGAACTTTTAATTCTCTTCGTTTAACCATTCTCGTGTCTTCTCTCTTTCCGTACCCTGAAATAGCTTCTTCGAGGACATTTCGCATACAGTTCCTAATACAGTTATAATGGTACAGCGACTTAGACGGTCGTCCGTTGTCCACGATAAACATGATTCCAATACGAGTTTCTCACCCTCCTCTCTCCGGCTGTACGGAGATATAAGTATTTAAATCTAAGGGACATATCCACAGCGTGTAGTGTACTTGTATATGAATACCGAAATAAATATTTTCAATGTTTTTGACAATACTCGATACCGTTCTGTCGTACTTTTCTTCTCTAGCTTCTCCTTTCTTCTTCTTTTTTTTTTTGTTCCTGGCGAAACTACTATCACAATGCTAAGACACGTGCATAGATACTTACACATGTTTACCCCGCCTGTGCAACACCAAGAAAACTGTTAACATTCAACGTGGAGAATAACATACGAACCATTCGTATCTAAAATCATATATTTCATACGAAACATAATTAAATGTAAAGATAAAAGTTAATGAAAACATTCTTAAAAAGGTACACGCACGATTCGCAATGTCTATAAATATAGCGACGATAAATAGACATCACGCATATTAATATGACAAAAGATATAAAAAATATACATTATCGTAAAGTTAATTTGTACAATGTTAAAATATAATCGTCGATCATGCCTGAAATTCGAAATAAATTATTGAACCGAAGAGCGTAGCCAACATAGCCGACGAATTTTTACGATTGTCGATTAAATATTTCTCTCTGCACTGGAAAATAAAGCAAACGCCGTTTCGCTTTAACAATCGTATGACCTTTTTACATTGTTATTCCTCATTCCTCATTTTTGCAAAACCATGCGCTGTTTGCAGTGACTCGGACGTTTCACTACCGATCGTTCCTTAGGTGGGATGGCACCTCCAGCAATTTGTTGATTTAATATAAATACAAAGATTATTTTCTTTTCTTGCATTTGGTTCTGCCTCGACGTCTACGCGATGAATTTTGACGAGTGTCTGTCTTTTTCGAAGACCTGCGTTGAATGTTTCTGGCGTTGGTCAACGAGCAACGTTTATATTTGTTTAAAACTATCGTTAAATCACTTACCTATGAACCCTGTTTACCGACACAGAAGTATGTTTTTTCAAGGTCAAATGCTGTTGAACTAATTCCGCTAGCTTACCTTGTTGAGCGAGCATCGAAAGAAAAGTGCAAATAAACTCATCGTAATTGTGTGTTCTACGACAGTCATCGATCTGAAATAACGTCATATTATACTCGTCTCTCTTTTTAATTCTAATACAAATGTACAGACATTTTAAGCGTACTCGCCTTATATTTATTCCTCTTATCATTTTCATCTTTCAAACTGGTTTCGCACATACTTATTTCGTGCTCTAAATTCTTCAATAACGCTAAAAGATCTTTGGGTGCAAATGTGTGCGGTTCAAATAATTCTGGGTATTTCGAGCACAATTTAGGATCAATTTTTTCTACCTTTTTCTCTTCGATAACAGTATCTCCGTTACTAGTTTTTACTCTGGCATGAGGCATTCTAACTTCTCCCGACAAGCAAACCTTTTTGTGCAAATGACCGCTATCTGAGACTAATCTCTTTCCATTTATATTGATATTTCCAAGCGAACGACCTATTTATGCGTACATGACTTATGTATCTTGTGCCTAATTTCATCTTATAATGCATTGCAACTTGCAACAAGAAAAAAGGTATACATGTAACAGAACAACACACTTGTATATACTTACTCAAACCTGCCTCATTCTTTTCATCCCCAGCAACTCTAATCACAACGAATTTTTTAAAATCTTTCGTTGATGTCGGACTACTCTGACCAGAGTTCCATCCCCATGCTGTAAATAAACAAACTCGTCTAATATACTGCACAAGTTCTTCTTTATGTCTAAATTTCTTTGAATTTTTATCACGCAGAGAACGAGAAATGTTCTCACTGAAGATGATCGTAGGGGATAGGTCGAGTAACTGTATCCGAGAGGTGTCAAAGGAAACGACGAAATGTGGGGGAATGTGTGAAAAGCGAATAGTGCCATCGAGTAAGGCATTTGAATTTCAGTCCGCTGTAGAATTTGCTCCACTGCACGTAACAGTAAAACAAGATGAGACTGACACGTTTGATATTTTTTTCCATTCTGATAACAATAAATTCTTCGAAATGTCCAGAATCAAGAAAACCACATTCAACCAGTTGCATCATATTTTATAAGTGCATAAATTTACCTGACGGTGGTTATGTTTGGGTACCCAGCAAATGTACAAATGGCTTGGTAAGATAATTTACTATCGCATTAATAGTGTTTGCCAAGTTTAGTCAATTCTTACAATGTTCTCATTCTCAGATATTTCAACCATATTTACAAATATGTGTTCTACCTGGTGATTCTTGGACATGTGACATATTATCGACAGAATCATCTATTATAACGGATAGATACGATCAACCAGAATTGATAAACCCAAATGAAACTAGTTACATGGGATTAACAGAAGATCCTTCAAATTTTTCAGAACTTATCGATTCGTCGTATACCACCGATAGTATTCCAGGTAATCAAGAAATGATAACGCCGTATCCTTTAATCGAATTTGATGAAAAAATGGAGAATAGGCACGAACAAAACGTGGATAACATTCTTCAAACTAACAATGTACAATATGATTATTCGCAAAGAAAAAATTATACCGGAAAGGAATATTCAATGTTAAGCCGATTAATACGTCATTTATTACTTTATAGAGAAATCACTATTCCTTTAGAAATTCTAGCATCAATGTCGCTACCTACTCTTTCAAGAACTAATACAAGTACAAGTACAAGCGATATTTTGTCCAAAGAACCAGAATTTTCGAAAACTAGTCAACCCAGTGTATTAATGAATTATCTCATACAGAATTACGTTCAACAGAACAACTTGCAAACTGTTACCGCAACTGTTACAAAATTACAAACCGCAACCGAAGCTGGTAAAATTTTAAACGAAGACAATACAAATGAATCGATGTCAAATGTGGAAGCAGCACCGAATGATACATTACAGACATTAGTCGATGATTCGGAAACCGAAAATAGTATAATTTTAATTACCGATAATGCGGGAAATAAGCAATATTTAACTACTGAAAAATATAAATCGTTAGGGTACAATATAAATTCACAATTCATCCGTATAATTCCATGTGTAAAAAATGTTCGTATGCCGAATGCAACTAACTGTGTCAAGTACTATGTATGCGAACCGGAAATGCTTTCCGTAATAGAGTATTCGTGTCCGTCTTATACAGCATTTAATAAATATACCAGAGTATGCGATAGAGAAAGCTACAATAAATGTTTGGAAATGAACCGTCAAAATGTCAAGCTTTTAGAAGTTGCCGCCAACTCTTCTCAAATAAATATGCTGGAAAACAATATATGTACCGAACACGGAAAAACAAGGGATGTTGTATCCGAATCACATTATTACATTTGTTATTCTTCTTCGGATAACTTGCAAAATTTCAAATCGATACGAATGATGTGTCCAAACGGTTTGATATTTTGTCAAAGCAAGAAAGTCTGTACAACTAAACGTCTCTGTAAGGCAAACTAGTACAAGTGCATATCTTTTTATATACCTTGGGTGGGAGAATTAAATGCTGATCCAATCTCGGATGAAGTATCGGTACTAGACGAACTATGCGCAGGTGAAGTTTGAATTCGAAGAGGAGTAGCATAATCCAATGCACACATAACAACCTTTTCCATACCACTGTAACATACAAAAGATTTCTATCCAGCTAAAGTTAAAGAATACATAGCACGGTTGATGAATAAAATATTTGATAAACATGAACTCTACTTTATTCAAATTATTGTTCACCTACTTTGATTCAGTCTTTCCAGAAGTTATGCTCGAAGCTGTTTCCTCTGTATCAGTTGCATTATCGCTACTTCTTTCCACAATGATACCTGGTACTGTAGAAGATTCGTTAATCTCGGATTTATTAGGTAGAATATTTTCATCTTCAAGTTTGCTCTTTTTCTCGTATTGTTTATCCGATTTTTCAGAATCGTTTAGATTCTTTTCAGATCCATCTTGGTGGCTCAGCTTAACGAGCTGTTGTAATGCTTCCAACACTATCTGCCTATTCGTTTTCAACATAGTTAATTTATGTGAGATAGCGAGTCGTCGGTCGGGAACAACAGCCATTAGATTAAACCTTATATCTTGCAATTGCTCTCCCGTTGCCATTCCTAAACGATCCGTAATTACACGTCTAAATTGTTCTGTCCACTCTTCGTGTTCTTTCCATGGACCATGATCCATGGGATATGGTTTCAAGCCATCCAGTTCGAATAGTCTACCATTAATCGGTACATAACTAACAAAATGAAAAGCTTCACCAGTAAATCTACCAGTTGAAACACCGGTATTTTTGTCCTGACGTCTTTTGGCTTGAGGCATTGCATGCGAATTATGCGCGCACGCTAATTCGGGTGTATTACCGATTGCCCATCCCTTATTTTCTGGACACATACCAGATGTGTGCATTTTCAATCGGGATAACGTTGTACCCAAATGGATATTTGGGCAATTAAGCAACACCGAAAGTAGCGCATGGGTTGCACAACTGTTGGGCACAACCTAAACAATGAGAACTAATTAAAACTAAATACTAATCGATAATAATTACATACACAAGTAGAAACTATAACGTACCTGTTGCGCAAAAAATATGTTGTTGACAATTTCTTCATCTTTTACGAAGCTCTCATCTTGCTCTACAACTTTGCGTCTAGATCTTCTTTCTTCTATCCAACGAAATAGAAATATAAAGCCGTACACTGGACCTTCTAAAGATTTTTGTAAATCATATATTTCTTCTACTTGCACACCTTTCACTCCGAAATCTTCCAATAAGAGAGTAAATAAACCTAACAATCGAACGAATGTAAAATGTTCTACATTATAAAACGAAATTATTTTTGATACATTAACTTAAACTACTGTATTCTCGTAACACATTTAGTTTACTTAAATATTAATCGTCGTTAAAGTAACGCATTTCCATGATCATTATTTATACCTGGATCGCTTTCTAATTCTAGCCAACCTTCTGTTAATCGATTTATATCAACTGGCATTCTGTGTTGAGTTTCAAGTTCAATATTTTCAAAGTGGATTTCACATTCTTTTACAGGTTTTATTACCATTTATTACACTATGACAATTAAAGGCGCCATATTACATCAAAACACATATCATGTGACCCAATCACGTGGTGAAAGAACCAGGGTCACACTCGTACTCGTAACTCGTGCATACCTGGCGACACTTTTATTAATCAAATTATATTTTTCTTCGTAAAAAAATTTATGAAAATACGACCGATAAAAAACTCGATCCAGAATTGATGCAGAAGTGCTAATCGAAAATGAATTTTCGACAATCGGACCTAACC
>NW_026534333.1:7887466-7973339 GCF_026225885.1 Hylaeus anthracinus | reverse complement strand
GGTTAGGTCCGATTGTCGAAAATTCATTTTCGATTAGCACTTCTGCAATAATTCTTGATCAAGTTTTCCATCGGTTGTATCTTCATCAATTTTCATACGAAAAAAATATATAATTTAATCAAAAAAAGTGTCGCCAGGTATGCACGAGTTACGAGTACGAGTTGTGACGGTCATGGTGACGGTAGCGCATTCTGTCAACAATTTCTACAAAATACTTTAAACAATAGTTTAACTTTAACTTTTAACTTGGTTTGACTGACAGTGACAAGTTTAACACTTAACCACGTGTATTATTCGATGATAACTTACGATTTCAATTAGTCGACATTAAAGACGAATAATTATTATGAACATTTTTGTGCTAACAATTGGTTTGATGTTACTTGTTCAATTGTCGGCATGTACGTTGTCTCCGCCGAAGGGAAAAAGTAATAGGAAAAGTAAAGGAAAAATCGAGAGTAAGGTAGAGAAAACGGAGTCACGAAATTTTTATAGATGTAATATTGATTGATTAGGTTTTAATTTGATCGCGTGTCAAAATTGTAGAAAGACTTCACGGATCAGGACGTTTTCACACGATTTTTGGTGGTTAAAAATCCTAAACCACACGATATTATTCGTGAATCAGGACTCTATTTTTCCAATACTACTCGCAGACGATTTACCGGAGACGTTTTAGGATACATCACACCGGTAAGTGAGTCGATATGCTTTTTTGGATTATTTCAAATATGCGAAGCATGTTAAAAATATGTCTCTTTTTACAGTGGAATAACAATGGACTCGATGTTTCCAAAATATTTCATGGAAAATTCACCATGGTATCACCGGTCTGGTTGACACTTCCAAGTGGCAACAGTAAATCGTACGACATGTCAACTCATGATATAAACAGAAAATGGCTAAAAGATATGAGATTGGAAAACAATGATAGCCATTATGTAAAAAGTATGTTTGATTTAAAATTATAATATTATAGTCCAACCTTTGTACGTCAAAGCTATAAGGATATTAACAATATTTGAAATTATAGAAGTTTTCTATTCGGTGTAAATGTTGTTTTCAGTTTTACCAAGAGTATTGTTCGAAAATTGGTCAGTTAATGATATAGTTGGATTATATGGTGAAACGCATAAACAGCTTGCACTAATTTCTACACTTATAGATACAGCTAAGGTCTTTATAGGAATTCATATATAATTAGGTAAATATCTGTAATGTATTCTAGTAATTACGATATTTCGAATTCAGACTTTTAATTTCGATGGATACGTTTTCGAAATGTGGAACCAGTTTGTATTTTCGGGTGCAGATACCCAGATTATTGTGTCGGTGATTCAGTTTGTAGCTGAAAAGTTGAAAAATAACGATTTGGATGTAATTCTAGCAATACCACCATCAAGAGGGTAGGTTTCATCCTGATATTTTTGTTGGGATTATTAAACAGGCGATGCTTTTGCTTTTTGTGTATTCTCGAATGAAATTGAAAACACAGTTATGTATAAAGAAAAATATCACTTAACGATACTATACGTCTTATAACTTCTAGCCCGAAGGTTCAGTTATTTACTCGAGATCACTTTGACCAGTTGTCGCCGTATTTAAAAGCTTTTTCTTTAATGACTTACGATTATTCGAGTATTCAACGTCCTGGGCCTAATAGTCCCTTGGATTGGGCAAGAGAATGCGTAGAGATATTAGTACCCGAAAAAGGCCCTAAACGGTCCCAGATATTGCTAGGTCTTAATTTCTATGGATACAACTACACTCCTCAAGGTGGCGGAGCCATTCTAGGTTCTGACTATTTGAAAATTCTCGAATCCTTTAAAGGGAAAATTCAGTGGGACGATAACAGCAAAGAACACTTTTTTGAGTCAAAGTAAGACTTCTTTTTTTCATCCCATATTGGATTCGAAAATATAAGAGAACTAATATTTTAGATGTATAATAAATAATTTGATCTCGGTTGAAATTTCTGAATATATTTCAGATCATCAGGGGGCAATGGATATGTTTTTTATCCAACGTTATATTCTATTCTGCATCGACTGGATCTTGCAGCAGAATTAGGTACAGGCATATCTATTTGGGAGCTTGGTCAGGGATTGAATTACTTTTACGATTTATTATAATTATTTTTATAAATATTATAAATATATACATGAAAAATATAAAATTTTAATTGCCAAATACAATTTACACATACCGATAAATATTCAGTCTTGATAACCAATGACATTCCATTAAATTCGAACGCGATCGAGTATTTTCGTAGTAATTCGCAATTGTTTGCACCAATTCGTATGTATCAGTGTACGTATGTCTCTTTAGAAAGTATCGTAACATTGTTGTTGTCTTTCAATGTTTGTTTCTTCTCTTGTTTGTTCAACATCATCATAGATTGAGGTCCACGTATTATGTGATACATCAATGCCCAACACAACTTTGCTGGTAATAAGCTAACACAGAGAGAAAAGAGACTATTATAATTTTTCTTTCAACTAGATTAAGCAAAGTAGAGAAATTGTTGTATCTTACCATTTAAGCGGTAAGAGGTATCTAACTATCCCAGGCAGTACAACATTTATTTGATTTACTAATATTCCCGAGACAATTTCGTCGGCAACATAATCAGGTTCTAGCATTGGCATCAATCTGTAAGTTGTATATCTTTTGAAAGAACTTGAATCGATACGCGTTAAGTTAACGATTTGATATTTACCTGGGTTTCACTCCTTGAAACATACCAGTGTTGATGAAATAAGGACAGACTAAGGTCGCGTGAATCCCATCGTATCCATGGGCCTAGGATAACGTTTATTCGCTTATCGTAAACCCGAAAATTCAAGTAAAAAATATTAAAGCTAACGAAAAAATACTCTTACCCTAAGTTCACTGAAGAGACTCTCGTGATAACCGATAGCTGCAAATTTAGTCGCCGAATAATCCGTGCAATTGTAAGTTCCTAAGAGGCCAGCTATACTAGCGACAGTTACGATATGACCGTGATTATTTTTCATCATATCTCTCACGAATGCTTTGGTAATCTGTCGAATCGCAAACTCTCAACAAAATATTGTTTCATAGATAAAGCAAGTTTTATAGATTGTCCAGATAGACTTACCCAATAATGCGAGAGAATATTCACTTTGAAAGTGCATTCAATCATTTCATCGGGCAGATCTAACAGCGTTTTTCCATAAACATAACCGGCGTTGTTTATCAGTAGCGTTACCTGAGTATCAAAGATTCGTAATATGACGAAAATGATAATACGAAAATGATGTCATTAATTAGAAATCAATATCGAAAGTGTAAGGGCAGTTTGGAGCTCTAGAAGTAGAGGCGCGTATCAACGTAACGGAAACGTTTAGATGTAAGAATGATTGTCTGAACGGTTTAGCTCATCGGCCTCGATAGTTTTCAGCTGCTAATTAATTTTTATTTGATTCTAGTTGTAGTAATTTACTCACAGCACCAACTTCAATTTCAACAGTCTTTGCGGTTTTGTACACTTCCTCTCTGTTTGTGATATCGCAATAGTAGCTCCAACATTTCCCTCCATTTTCTCTTATTTCTCGAACCGTGTCCTCCATACCTGCAATTTCAAGTTCTAGATGTACGTATGTATGTTCGTAGCAGTTTCGACGAACTGTACGAGTATTGACATTGATTTCGACTTGCCAATTTTGTTAACGTCCCAGATAACCACGTGTGCTCCAAGCTTGGCCAATTTTTTGGCGATCAAGCTTCCGATTCCTCCTGCACCTCCCGTTATCAAAGCGATCTCTCCTTTGATAGATTTCCCACGATATCGTCGAGGGATGAATGTCAATAAAATAGCCTCGCTTGTATAAATGAATGCCATTCCCACGAACAGTAATAGATCGTATATTACGTTAATCAATTCCAGTAGCTTCATTTGTAACCCTAAACAGCGAAACCATCGACATTTTCCACATCAAATTGCTACTTAACGAAAATAAATGTCGTACATGTAAGTGCCGATCGACATACGTATAACGCTTAATTGTAAAACCTTTCATCGTTAAATATAGATTAGTTTTTCTATTTGTAACTTTTGATTTATTCGCTAAAGTTTTTCATTCGATTTATTTTTCAAGTAAGTAAAATCTCACTTATAGCATATACCCCATCTCTTTAAGGTACTAACAGCTCTAGGTGAAATCTTGTGACAATACGTAGCTCTCACCGTGTTCTTTGCGTCTCTGATAAAGTACGAGTGTCGGTCCATAAATAGCCAACCCGTTATAGGCAGAAGTAGAGTGCTAGCCTTTGCGAGCTGTCTTTACGTTTCTTAATCACCGATACTAATATGCATCGTATATCGTATGTTTCGTCAATCCTGATTTTGTCATTTTTTGTTTATCGCCATATCGTACATTCACTTTTATAAATAGCTAGAGAACTCGCAGCGGTTCCGATCTACGATCGAGCCAAAGATTTTACCAAGATTCCTTGCGCCTCGGAATCTAGCAAATCGAGCCAAGGATGCATCGTCCGCGTCCGTGGTAGAATTTATTTTATTTTCGTCGAATATCTATTCCCTTAAATATATTTTCCACGAAAGAACGATTTGTCCGGAAATACGAGCGAGTCTTTTTAAACGGAGGAGAGCTACATAATTCTCAAGTTGAGTAACGTTTAATGAGTTTGCTTGCTGTTTTTCTAACACTAAAAAGTCACCACTAATTCGTTTCACGTTTCTTTTTGTCGATACTTTTTCGCGATGCTTTAACATCGAAACAATTCATTCCGTTTTTCTATAGCAATTTACGTTTATTTTAATTTTGTTCTGTTTTAAATTGGATTGTTGTGTTGTTTAGCCTCGAATGCGATACAATTGTACACTGTCATTTACACGTTTAACGATAGTTTCACTAGATTTTGAGTTAAAGTTTTCGGTAAAATCATTACCTTTTCAAGGAAAGCTTTTCTCTCGAATACTATGAATTGCACAGGAAACAACACGAGTCGAAGAACGGTTCTTCTTGGTGTACTTGCGTACCTGTTGGTCGACTCTTGTCGACTGACGCTGTATCGTAGTATCTCGCGGTATGACCAAATTAAAAGACCCGCTCGTGCCGCGCCGTTCCCGCCGTAATTTCAATCTCTGTTTGATTACGCGTTTGGGAATACTTCAACGTGTAGTTTATTCGATTCGAGTTGCATTAAATGAGTCGATGTTTACTCGCAGTAATTCTACTTGATTTTGTAAAATCATCGATTGTATCGACATGTATCGAGCGATTTTAGCAGTAAAGGCGTAACATTGTAAAAAAATTTTAATTATAGGAAGCGGAGGTAGAAGTAAACCCGCCTGAATGTTTCGAAGTGTAAGTATGGTAACACCGGTAGAACTCGTTCTGGATAGGCCACTCGATCTAGTACAGTATAATGTATAACAGACTCCTAATACCCTAGAGAAGTCTTATACCAAAGTTTACGGTGAAAGTTTCCGTGCCTCTCTCCTTTTACCTATCCGATGCTATCCTATCATTTTACGGCTCTCCTGAACCTGTGTTCGGCCATCGCTACGTACCTAGGTATGTAGAGCGCGAAACCGCGAGAAAATATACTATATATACATTATTTGTATTGTATTAATTCGTGGTTTCTTCTGTAAATATCCGGAGCTATACACGAATATTTATGCTTCGAGCACCCCAAGTGTAGAATTTTAGAAGGTAGTAGGAATTATCGCGTTTCTGGTGAAAGGATCGCACCGAAGATCTAGGTCGGCGGCACTCTTTCCGTACAAAGGAAAAGAAATATATGGAAACAACAGCGTCCCTATTTCCTCCATCTTCGAGCGTCATATTTCATTTTCAATTGATAGTTGCGCCAAGCAAAAGAAATTTTTCACATTTCTCATTGGTTTAACGATTCGTAACCATCTAGGCGTTATAAGAGAAATTGGAATGAAAGAACACGGAAGTTGACAAGTTGACATTACATATTATCGCAACGCATAGCCGAAATTTCCAACGAAACTTTTTACTAAAAGACCTTCGTCTGTCTCGAGGTCTGAATCATGCGTTCAAATGACAAATTCAGAACGCCGTTTCATTGTTCATGCAACTCGTTGCTCCTCGTAATGAGTCGTACCTGAATCGATGAATAAATTTATCAAAGATAAACCGTATAGCGAACAATCGTATACTTTATCGCCGTCCATACGACCGGAGGGGTCTATACATTTCTTTGTTCCTTATGGTGTTCAAGGATCAAAGTACGTGTAACGCGAACGTGTACTGAACTTGTAATAGATGCTATAACAGGGAGGTCAATTTCCTGAAACAATTAAATCAAAAATATTCCACAAAGTTGCGACTTTGCCCGTTTCTTTATAAAGTCTCCGTCGTATTTAATTGATTTCTTTCCTTGGTATTTTTATTGTATACGAGAATAATATGATATTGTATATTTAAATTTAACGAGCGCGAGCATAAAAATGCGATCGATTATTATTCATAAAGAAAGGAGAGCGAAGCGACGATCGCGTATTGTTGAAACGCCGTAGGATTAATTTTTAAGTAAGTAAAATGGTTACAGTTTATAGAAAAGAGTAGGTAGGAGGTAGGAGGTAACAGAAATTTATCTTTGAATTTCGAGCCAATCAGCCTCCCGACACGCGCAACTCCACCTACCGGAGGAAATATTAACGTTCTAGGTACGATATATCGATCGAGGTTTTCAATTAGTTTCAAATTTCAACCTTTTGTCGACGTGTAGTAAAGTAGTACATGTACTTGTTTATCGACTATTTCTTGAAAATGGTACTCAGGTTTGAATTTGAATTCCAATGCATTCTTTTGCGAGCCTCTTCGCTTTAAATTCAATCGCGAAGTGATATTCTAATTAAAAGTTATCATTTTGCGATACATTAAACATAGAGAGGTGAAAATGGACAAGTCGAAATGGTTAGCCGAAAGGGAATACGTTGCAGAAAAGTTATCGCAGACTTTGGTTAGTGCGACTCATCGTTAACTATTCATTAACTTTTCGTCGAATCATTGAAATCGTTAACAAATTAGAATTTAATGCGTTCCGGTGTAGCGAGGGTTTCAAAATTATACCAACTTGTCGCTTTCACTGTTACAATCGCGTCGCGTCGTCGTGGAACAACCTGTAGCTATTGCTTGGCCACTCGAGTCGCGAAGAGAGAGATTTCTCGTATTCAAACGTAACTTTCGATTTCATCGAGAAATCGTTTTCAAGTACTCCGCTCAAAATAATTAGAGAGGATCGATTTATTTAAACGAGATGGCCGATATTCCGAGAGTTGCTTTCACGTTACCGAATACCCTAAATCCCTACTATCACACGGCGAGACAAAATTTCGAACAAAATTTCGAACAAAATTTCCCACCTATCGAACGTACCGTAAACGTAACATTTATCTCTGAATAAAAACAAAAATTGTTATTATTTGTTTCGTATACAGTCGGACGTTTCTGTTTTGCAAAAGTGAAATTCACCGAATAAAGGGTTAAAGAACCATAAAGACGCGTAAGTCAATAATCCTTTATAGATTGCAGCGGTGCAACTTTCACCCACGAATCTGATTTTTATTTCTTTCGCGCGCATATCGCCGACCAGACGGTCAACAGGTTTCGCATACTCGGTGATTTAACGTTAACGATCTCCGTTAACTGAACGTTATATCGGTGGCACGGTATCTACCGGATCTCCTTGACACACTAAATTTCGTTGGTCTTTTGACAATCGTTTGATACCAGACCGTCCGCGTTTCGTCCCTCGAAACGTAAATAATCTGCAAAAATAATCCGTGCCGTTTATCGGTTTTCTCTCTGTTTGTCTCTCGTTCGCTCGACTCTCGTGACTCTGCATTCTGCGATTTCTCGATCGACGAAAACGCACGGGTCGGTGGACGCGAGTCGAACGATCATCGAGCATTTTGTTTCAACAAGCGGCAGTGTTCTAATTCGTAAATTATGAGAACAACGAGCTATAATGAAACTAGACAGCGCGGTGTTACGAAGAGGCGAAAAACAGACCCCTGTGGAAACCGAACCTTTTTCATCCTTTGAAAATCGGTCGAATACCTGATGTTTTGATTTCTTCGAATTTTCTATATCGTTGTAAAGAGGTGTGTCTAATTCTAAAGGTATAAAAAAAAAAACGATTTTTATTTTCTTGCAGTTTCTTTAACACCTTCACGTCGGCGTGTAGAGAAACACAAATAGCAGCGCCGGCGTCGTTCGAAAGTATTCCCGAAGAAAGGCAAAGCTGTAGGACTTTGAATCGAATTACCTGTACATCGAGAATATTCGGCAACATTGTTTACGAACCATGAAGAGGTGATTCTACGTGCGAAAATGCAACGAATATTAAGATCGAGGAAATTGAGTTCGACGGACTAACATTATCGATTCGCAGCGAGTACAGTGTCGCGGTCATCTAGAAGCTATAAGCTATAAGGTCCCGCTTGTCTCGTATTCTATGAATACGTGTACTTACATGCACTTACGACTACTTAAGAGGTAGGTGGTGGGTTCTTCTACATGACTACGGCACTGTCCTCGCCGTGAGTCAGCTGACGCCCGCGTGTCGGCAATAAGTACTTACACATGTAGTATAGATCCCTCTCTAGCGACGTTCTTTACGTATATTTTCAGAAATTAATTACTCGGACCCGAAACCTCAAACATAATTTCGTCAGTTCCAATGTTCGTCTTACTTTACCACGTAGAAAGTTTTCGTCACCTGTTGCCAAATACTTGTACGTCTGATACCGTACGCCAAACTTTTAAATTGGTTTCTCTCGGACGAAAATTTTTTAATTCCTTCATTTATCCGCGTATAGGGTACAACTCGAAACGTTTAATATCTCCTTGGGTAGCTTTTCCCTATTTGTTTACACATTTGTTCGATCATTCCCGTTCTACTTTTCAACAATTATTTCCGATATGTAACGTTTAAAATAATTTTTCAGGAAATTTAATATTTGAACGTTCCTTCGACACATGTCATGTTCGCTTTCCATATAATGCCGTCGATGATAGTTACCGTTTTCCATACAATGCCGTTCGATGACGGTTACTTTTAAACAAATTTCTTGAAATTAGTCGCGTACCGGAAAAAAATTTCTTTTTTTATTTTTTAAACTGACGTTCGAGGACGAAGCGGAAGATTACATTAAATTAGATTGTATGCTAATGTATCGTAATCTTTATACGACATTCGCTCGCAATTGCTGCAAAGCAATTATCTTTGAACTCTGTTTCTATTATTGTACCGATGTGTCTGATGTATTCGAACGGCATGGCACAATTATCTGAATGTCTGAAACGTAGATCATACCGTCGGTGAATTTGTAAAAATGTTTCATTGGAAACTGTTTGGGTGCGAATCGAGAACAGATAGGTAGGTAGTAGTAGTATGGTTGATCGATGCAGATGCAATTACCGAGGTGGTAGTAATAGTTGTTGGGCTGTGTTTCTCGTTGATTCGCGTTTCGCGGCGACTGCTGTCGGAGATCGTCGAGTCGAGACTCGAGTACTCGAAAGGGTAAAGTTGTTCCGCGGCCGCAGCCGCGTCGAAGCACGGTGCGGCCGTTTCATTCAGTAGACCGACGACCGTAGTGCCGGCGAGACCAGTAATCTCGTCTTGTTCTGCTTCCGCGGACAACTTTCGCATAGGTACGCACTTTCGTGTACGTCTCGCTTCGTTCTTTCACCATACTTTACGAAGTTCCATTCGAGATCGCGAGTGAGCATTACTTCGGAAACATTCGAAAGGATTAACGTTGCCTGGTAAAGCTTTCTTTTCTATTTATTCCTTTTTATGTAGTTCACACTTAATTTATTAGTTTCTCCTTCTCCTCCCCCTCCTTCTTTTACAACATTATTTCGTTGAAAAATCGTATCCGTTACAAACAGAAATTCTTTTCTGTTTTTCGATTTCCCTTCAACGGTGATTCTTTCTGTATACCATTGCGTCGATTATTCCTCACTTTCCTTCTCGTTCGACTCGTACAAAATATAATCGAAAGTTGCGAGCGAGACTGCGCGGGAACGGAAGACCCACAGCGATCGCAAATTAAATTCGCGTATTAGTACCGGTTCGCTCGATCCGATCCGGTAGCGGTCGTCTCTACCGTGGACAATTCTGAAAGCTGTCTTCCGATTTCTCGTCAAGTTTCGTTCAATACTCGAGAAAGTGTTCTGCGTATAGTATAGTACGCTAAAAATTTGTATTATCACAGCACAACAACCAGAGAAACTTACTGTGTCTTTTTTTTTCTATTAATGATACCCTCGAGCAAAAACATGACCGCTCAGCTTCCAGATAAATCGTTCTCCTAAACAAGCAGAAAACAAAACTATTAAATGAATATGTCGAACGTATAATACGCACGATAAATTAAAATACCAATTACTTGGTAAGTATTACAAATTTTGCAATCGTTTTCATAAAGAATTACGCGTTCTATGAGCCCGTACATCACGATTATTATGAAATTTGGTCGTCGACTAAAAAAAAAAAAAAAAAGATTAGATAAGGTTAAACGATATTTCCATAATTCAGAATCAAGTCAACTTAACTGAACTCTAACGAATGTCGATTAGTTTCGAGTGATTTTTTTATTTTTCATTTTTCATTTTTATTATTCTTGTATCGACGATAACGAAATAATGAAATGTAAATAGGAGATTATACGCATCCTTCGCGCGGTATTCTCCAACTGAAAATTGAAAGTGAATTTCGCGTCTCGTTAGAAAGCGAATTACCAGTCGCTGAGATATTCGTAGTTCGCTCGACGCGTAACGCTGAGCTGTCTGGAAAATGGTAGAGTTACAAAATATTTCATCTGTACGCATGTAGGTATATATCGGTGTTTCTCAAATGCCACCTTTAACCAATCCAATATATTCGACATCGAATCTTCTTCCTTGTAAGTTTCTCTTACATTATCTCTTGCATTTTCAATTAATTCGTACTTATTGTTTTCGAGTTCTTTCAAATAGATAGTCGTTACGTAATCGAACGATAATCGAAACAGAATTATTTTCTTTTCGTTTCCAGGAACGTTTTCGTGATTTCTCGTCTTGTTTTCAGAAGCGCAACTTTGATTTTCGTTTTGTAGGGAGAAGAAAGCGATACGAAATTCAGAGAAAGTGTACACTAGTTTCTAGGCGACCAGAGCGAGTAACAAGGTTAGCGATCAGATAAATGAACGAACGCGCGTGAATCTTGGAGATCTCATTTCGATTCTTCTCCTCATCTCCACAGATTTCGATTATACGTGAAGCTTGTTTCTCGCTAAATTTTTTTCCTTTCGTATCAGCTATTTAGTATTAACTCGTCCGCTACGAGTACCTTGAAATAATAATCACATTCTTACAAAGAAGAATAATTACATTCGCATATTCCTTTTTTATTCCTATCGCAACCATGTAACCGATGTTCTTTTCCTTCCTTGATGGAGTTACTGTTCGTGCATCCGTTGTATTTGTCATACGTTACACAAAGTATTCGTTGTCTTACGTTACGTTACGTTATGTTATATTACGTTTGATGGGCGACGGATGGTCCAGTTGAAAACTTACAGGTCATGTCAGGTTCAAATCAAAGATTGAACGACAGCGATTGAAAACCCCTTTCCATAAAAAATAAAACGACTTAACTGGTTAGTAATAAAGATTAACCCCTTGCTTTCCAGGCGAGTCCGCGAGAGTTCCAGAGTCCAGAAGTGTGCCAAGCGACGTTTCTACTTTTGCCCGGTTTCCGGCTAGCCTCCTCGAGACGACAATCCTCTCCTCCGCGTTCGGAAGGATCGATACGCATCCCTTGCTGGCTCAAGTTATGATATCGTGATCGATCCTCGTCGTCGAATCGCTACAAGAGTCGCGTTGCACGACAAACGCGTTAAACGGTTGTTACGCCGAAGATTCGTGCCCGAGTATCTTTCGGTACTTGATAACCATGTCTTTCCTGAGTTCTACCTGGAATTTCATCGGTTTCGTGATCCTCGCGATAGCCTCCATCGTCAAGGGCATCGTCAAATCGTTTATTCCGATGAAATACAAGATGAAGAGCATCGCCGGAGAGGTAACTCTGGTGACCGGGGGAGGGGGCGGCCTAGGTAGACTAATCGCCCTCAGGTTAGCCAATCTCGGTGCCATCGTCGTTATCTGGGACGTTAACAAAGCCGGTGAGCACCTTTTCGATGAATACGTGTAAAAGAACCGAATGGCAAGTGTAATAAGGAATTTCTTGCAAAGAGGTAATATGCGACGAGATTATAAAGTTTGCGAAATTCACAGAAATTTGTTCAACGAGGCAAACGATTTCGAGGCAATGTTTCGTGAATCCTTAAACGAATTCCGAACGAATAATACGCCGAAATAGAAAAATGTTGGGATTCGAGGCGATGCGATGGATCGCGTGGTTTCTCGAGGGAAAATTTGTGAGAACGATCGCTCCTCGAGCCTTAACATCGGAGTAGCACAGTCATTGTTCGATTCCTGACTGGAATACAAAGGACGACTCGATATCGTCCGAGTAATTACCGTGCAACATCGTGGAAAATCCTCGTAACGACTAACATCCGAATCTCAAGGCCGTTCGAAGCGTGCTCGAACTTCCAACGCGATCAGTCCTCGAAGTCGATGGTCGATGCTCGCGCTCGTTTCTCAAATGTCTCATCGCTCATCGCGTCCTTGCATACAACCGAGCCGGAATCTTACAGTTTCGGAGCACGTCTTTTTTTCCATTTCGTTCGCAACTGTTAATCTTTCGAAGTGATCGTTTATTAAAAAAAAGAAAAATCATGTCAACACTTTCGGAGTTACGAACGTTCGGTCGATTTATACGATTCGCGGCGAACGCGTATAGCTAAGCGAGAGGATTCTTTTGCCATTTGACATTTTGTCTGCACGTTGCTCCATACCTCTCTTGTAAAGCCGCACGCTCGGCATTCAATATTCCGTAGCTTCGAGGATTATAAAATACATATAAATGTATCCTCGTATTCACGAGGCAGACGATACCTTTGCGAATTTCGGATCCTTGGTGATTCGGAATTGTCGTGTCAAATTCGAGTAGCGGCCTTGGGCATCAACTTTAGAGAGTTGTAATTTCCCGCGTTTCTTAAATGATTATCGAGGCATAGCCGTAAGCCGTAACGCTAGCGCAACGCGATCCCGTAACGTTGAGCAACGAAGCGGAAGGTCGATGAAATAAAAATGATAAAAATCGCGGGACAGATTAATTGCCGCGAGAGGGAAGAAGACCGCTCGGGTTCACGGGCAGAGGAAGCTCGGTCGCGTAACGAATTTTAAGCGTCGGCAATCGCAAACTTGAAACTCGCGGGCAGAATATTGATTGCGCGTAGCTCGGTCGGGATGTACCTAACTACGTACAACCAGCAACTGGCTATCGGTATAGTATATCGTTTGCAACTTGGACGCGTGACGTCCAAAGCGAACTATGCAATTAGGCGATTAGAAATATCGAAAAGTCCTTTGAGAAAAGTTACGTCTATCTTGTGAGCAAGTGCTTGGATGCGTGCACCAAATAAAAGAGCTCGAACAGTCAAGGTCGTGCAAGTAGATCTGGCCGAGATCAGCTTCGTAAACTGGTTGACCGTTGTAAAAATGAAACTCCATCGCAACTAATTCGCTTGCGTGCGTGCGTTTGCTTTTGGTGGGCGGTTTCGGCCGTTTTGAATAGTTCTAGCGCACTATGTAATATGTTTCATATTTTACGCGAGCACGCGTAGCATACTTGGCCAAGAAGCGAGACAACCGCTTCTTCGCTCGTCTCAAAACTTTCTACGTAAAACTGCACGACCGCGATACGACGCGATGCGACGTATGTATGTACAATATACGTTGTACAACTGTACAGGCTGTTACATACGTAGGTTCGCGAGTCGGTGTTCGGACAGCGGTTGACTTGGACAACGCACTGTCCGGCGTAAAACGTCACGTATGAATGGCGCTTAAATTGCTTCGGCCTCTCCGTGGATCGCGCAGACAACAAAACGAACACTGTATTAGCTAACAGACTCGCAACATATGGGTAACTACCAGCCGACGAAGTATTTGCTCGATTCTCGGTGTTCGTAATATCTCGTTCGCTATACCCTTTCATTATCCACGATCTAAACGTTGTATCGCGAATCTTTGTACCGTAAACTATCAGCATTTGGAAAAACATGTGGCAAGGTTGATCAAAGTACGTAATAAGTAATCTCGCGAAACTAGTTTGCGAGATGATAGAGGAATCGAATAGATTCAGATCGATGATAAATTGGCACAAACACTTACATTTAGAGTCAGTTCATACCAAGATAGGAGGAATCGTGTTCGTGAAACCTGTTTTTGTGCGATCTTGCTGTATGCGTTAATTTTTGTATGCGGTATACGAGAATACACTTAAACTTGTTCATGGGCGATAGATAGGGACTGGATAAACAAACATTTGTATTATTTGTTTCTATTTAAATATATATTTTTTTTACGATTACGATATATTTTTTTACGAAGAGCATTTGTTAGGTTCGATCGACGTCCAACGATACAGATTATCTATGCTGGTACAGTAGACGAAAAATAACAAGAAATTCTTTATCCGTCTTTGAAGTAATTAATGTCGTTTCGATCCAAAAGACGGTGTCCGTTTCATCGACCAAAGGCCATTTTTTTGTTCTTTGTTCCAGGTATGGAAGAAACCGTTAAATTGGTGCAATCCGCAGGCGGAACATGCTACGGTTACATTTGCGACCTATGCGATCGGGAGGATGTCTACAAAAAAGCTGCATTGGTCAAAGAAGAAGTTGGAAAGGTGAGAAATCCGTAACTGTTGCGCTAATTGAAAATCCATAATATTTACTTAACGGATAGAAATAGAAAGAATGAAAAAGTTAATGAGAAATACCGCCGAAAACTGTAACCCTGTTTGAATGAAAAAAACATTTTTACTTTTTCGATAGGTATCGTACAGTATACCGAATTTGGAAAGGCAAACTTGCACACTAGAGCCAAATGTGAACGTCTACTTTTAGTCTCGCATCGTAACTTGGAAGATCTTAGGCGCGATAACGCGTTGTCGAGACTATCGTGCTTCTGGAGACGATAAATTACGAAATTATGTATTGCGCTAAGCACGTGTAACGTTTAAATATACCGTTGACATATTCGAAAAGGAAAAGACTCGAAACAACCGGAATACCACACTGTATTTTTGTTTTATTTTTTTTCGTTAAAAATCTGTCCTGTCGTCCCAAAATGTATATTCCATTTAACAGAGCAGACAGCAACGAATAAAATGTATAATTTGTTTCCGGATTATTAATCTTAATTACGTTACACGGATGTTGCAGGTAACGATATTGATAAACAACGCTGGTATCGTGAACAGGACGAAATTTCTGGACACACCCGACAAGCTCATTATCCGGACGATGGATGTAAACGTGATGAGTCACTTTTGGGTACGTTTTCATCTTCTTCGGTATTTATCTGATTCGTTGGCGTTCAACGCAACGCGACCGACATCGTTTAATTTATCGACGCGATGTCCCTGATCAGATGTACATAGGTGGAAAAAAATCGATTTGCATAAAAAATAGACCGATGCGTAACGGGTAGTCGTAGAGATCCGTAAACCTATCCGACGATTACAATTATTATAGATAGTTCTACATTGAACGATAATATTTTAACGTAACAATCGATTTTGTACATGGTACTTAGAGTGTGAAGTTGTTAGCGTTACGTTACGACCATCTGTGCTCGAGAGATTTCAACGCGCGGTAAGAGTACTTATCGTCGTCGTGCTCGAGCGTTGGAACAATGTATACAGTATGTACATGGATTTCAAATTTCAAACACGTAAACGTAAACTCGAGTCATCACTTTTATTTACTTCGATTTCCGTAAATTTTGTTAATATTTCTATATGGAGTAAAGGACTAGCCTCTAAGCATTCGCAAACGGACGATTTGCTATTATACTTTAGTTTGATATATGTACGATGTATCGTTCGATGATCATCAAATTCTTCCGATGGTCCGATGTAAAATTGACCGCGATTGCAATTCTGCAGATTCGAGCCTGAAATTGAAAAACCGAGAACCGAGACTCCCTCTATGGATAAAAAAGTCCAAGTGAGAGGCATTTCTGTCCTCGTGTTCTCTCTATTTAGGACCGTTACCGTGGGTCAGGTGGGAAAACCGGTCGGATAGATGCAACCACTCGGCCATGTAGTTGCAGTACACTCGTACCTCGCGGTTGCGACACGCGAGAAGCAACGCGCTTGCCAAACGTAGTTCCTGGATAGGAATGTTCGCTATATCTTGGCTCGTGCTTTCGCATAATACTGGAAACGAGTGGCAACCGTAGCTAACGCAATTATTTTCAAGCTTCTAATCGTAGAAAACAACTTCCATTCTTCCATTGACACTTAAATATTAAAAAAAAAAAAGTATTTTTGTTTTCCGTAGATGTCGATAAAAATCGCTTTTAGGAAAACACTCGTTATCGTACAATTAGTCGAAGTTTATCGGATTCGGGACACGAAGAAAGGAAATTGTACCGCGCGGCTAGACAACGAATACCGATTTCGCGTGACTCGTTACATCACATAGTTTTTGCATAGTTTTTGCATTGCGAGAATCGGAAGAAGATACGTCGACTATCGCGTGTAAAGGGACCACAAACAATGACTTGTTGCTCCATTCGATCGTTGCCACGGTCATTTCGGTAGAATTGATCGATCCACTTTCCAATACGATTCGATACGTTGACGCTGTCGTCGCGATGCTCGGTTGTACGAGTCTTGCTTATCTGTTATACATATAGGATGGAGCAATAACTATTAGCAACTATAAGTTTCACAGGCATATTTGCTGAAATAAAATTGCACAATACGAAGGGGGCCATCCGGTGGCGATAATACATAGTTTTCCTTGGCTCCTTGGTGTTGTCCCTGCTTTTCTATATTTAATGGTTGACGAAAGTCGTATAAACGGTACTTTAAAGAATTAACAGTAATATAATTTTTTTCAGACAACGAAAGCGTTCTTACCTTCGATGATGGCGGATGACAAGGGTCATATCGTAAGCATAGCTAGCTTGGCTGGACACATAGGAGTACCATCATTGGTAGACTATTGTACCTCCAAGTTCGCGGCAGTTGGTTTCGAGGAAGCACTACACATGGAACTAGCGGTAACGGTGTCGTTTAAATTTCATTCGAGAATACACGTAGATACATAAGAAAGAACTCTCTTACGATAATTGTTTTAGGGTATGTTTTTTTTCATATTGCTTATTGTATCTTCTAGGCTGAGGGATATAACATCAATACCACGGTGATATGTCCGTTTTTCATTCGTAGTACTGGCATGTTCACAGAGATTGCGACTAGGTATACATAAATATAGTTTTACCTGTATCGAATGAATAAAATCGTATGCAATGAGATGAGATGAGACTAGATGAAATCTATTAAACACGGTGTATAGTTTTCACGAATACTTACGCACGACAGGTATCTGACTAATCTGACTTTCCAGATTTGTCCCAACGCTTAGCCCGAATGAAGTGGCCGACCGAGTGGTGTCCGCTATGAGGTGTAACGAGAAAATCGCTGTAGTGCCGGGTTACCTTTACATTTTCCTCCTCCTGAAATGGTAAAGTGTTCCGATAACCTTAATAACAAAAAAATAGTATTGGACAATTCTAATTTAATCTTAACGATGATTGACAGGGCTTTCCCATGGAAATGCGCGACAATGTTCATCCAGGGTGTGGTTCCAAACGATTTTAGCACTCCCACGAACTTGCATACGACGTCAACCGTCAGGAAGGAAAGTGTTCCCAACGTATTGACCAAGGATCAGAATGGTGCCAGCATCCATCAGCAATTAACCAGACGCATTTCCAGTTCCGAAAGGAAGCCTTAATCGTTATGTAATCGACTCGTGATACATCTGAAATGTTTGTAAACGTACGTCGTACTGTCAGTCCACGATACGTTCATAACGCTGGCGTAATTATAAGGCGTATTATACATTTAACGTACCGGGTATACTTTAGAAATTTATCGCGTCTCGATCTCGAAGCGTCTTGCTTCTTTTTCTAAGCAAGTCGTTGCGCGAAATTGGGAGTGGGATAACAAAGTGGACTTTGTTATCGTAGAGCGAGCGTCTTTGTCTTTGTTCTTTGTCGCGAGTCCTATTGTAGTAACACGGACCAAACTCGAGAAACCTGATATTTCACGAAGGAGGAGGAGGATGACGGGAAGCCTTACTTCAGTCAGCACGCTGTTTCTAGTTAGCTATATTAAAAAATAATGGCTTTAAAACGGTTAGTAGTGAAAGTTTTAAACGCGTTTCGTTGCTCGCACTAGATGACAACACGTCGCGTTTAAGGAAAAATGTCACGTGTAACGAACGAAATTGGTTCGTTTTGACGTTTCCAAATAGTCTATTAACGTTTTATACGTACAATCGAAGGAAGAATTCTCCAGTTAGATTTAGCGATTCGTTAATTAAATATAATAAGACACGGGTAGGATTTAACATAATTGGTTCCGATGTGATACGTTAAAAAATTGTTGTACGTTAGAACTATTATATTATAGCATAAGAATAACCTAAGACTTTTCTATTTTTAACTTGTGGTTGTAACGTAACAGACACGTGGATGCGCTTATTTGTCAAAACGCATCTAACGGTTCGACAATTGGGGTGAGGAAACACACGTGTCAAACAGAAAAATAAAGTTTGTATAATATCTACATAATAACCTACTTGAACCACCGATTCATGGAATGAAATGGTACGTTGCCTTGGGTTGGGTTCGGATACCGCCAAAATATTTACATATTTCGAACCGAGTGCCATATGTTATCCGCGATACACGGAGATTCTTTTATTTGTACGTAGTTGCATTTTTTACTGTGAATTTTAGTAAAAATAACACTTTTCTCGGTTCCGCGCTATTCGAGGATTTGAAATCGGTTTCTCACAGGTCTCACAATTAATGCTACTCAACGGCTCTCGACAGCTCATGCGATAACTAAACAGAATCGTGCAGTTTCAAATACCGATTTTCCGATTATATCAGCAATCGATAACGTAATCGTTGTACATACAGATCTATGGAATAGTATGGCCAATCGTCACCTTTTATACCTCTTGATTACTTACCGTCAACGAAACACGCCGATAATAAAACCACACACAAATAGATATACGTTCCACGAGCACTATCGTTTACAGATAGAAGCCAATCGGAATTGCGATACCATGTGTATGCGAAATAGTACATATCGCTCTACAGATGGGTTAGTCTTCGTGCAACTCCGCCGGGTAAAATAGTTACATCTTACAGCTTACAGATTGCAACGTTGCAAACGAATAAAATAAAACCGTGCAGTCGAATTCGTGTCGATATCGTGTTATTAGTCGACTGAATCATCAACTTAATCCACTTTATCTACCTTTTTCATTCCAACGAAAACACTACATATCGTTATCATAGTGCAGATAACTGACGCGTTACAGAACTATCCGTGCAAGTTGCCCGAGTTACGTTACGTTTTAAATTTTCTTCCATAGTAATCGCGAAAACAGGAAATCGTCGACGCGAATCTCCAATTTCTTTGAGGGAAATCATAATTTATAGATACATCAGTTGTCGGCGCGTAAAACGAAAGAACGAAAAGATCTACTATGTACAAGATTTTAATCTAATCGAACCAGTCGGGTAATCGTGACAATGACAAACTTTGGAGCGCTGTTATTCGCGATTGTTATGTGCCATGAATGGAGCCGATCCGAAGCTCTGGATGTAAAAATATCGAAACTGTGCGTTTCCCAAAGCTCCTGTCAGGATTGTCTCGAGGCCAACTCCTTTTGCGCATGGTGCAGCGACTGGGTAATTTTTCTAAAATTTTATTTCGTACAGATAATAATAATAATAATAATAATAATAATAAGAAGAAGAAGAAGAAGAAAAAGTTGGATTATAGAGTATTTTGCGATTATATGTTAGTAATTTTTTACTACTACGCAAGGAAAGAAATTGCACCGATTCGGTGCCATTACAAATGAAAGTTTTTGTAATTTGTTGTAATAGCAGCGAAGAGCGGACAGTTTGGACTTTTTTTAAAATAAATGAAAATAATTTTGACTTCATATTTTGTTTTGTCTGTGCGTGTATCTATAGTCTTATTCAAACTCGACACTCGCTCAATCAAGATGCAACGAGGCAAAGATGTTAAAGGCGTTTGGTTGCCCAGAGAAAGAAATTCTTACCGCTGAACCGGAATCGATCAAGCTCGTGGAGAATTCCAACTTTCAAGATGCGGATGTAGTAGGGCAAACACCCGTTCAATTAAGACCGCAGAGAGTACAAGTTAAAATTAGGCCCAATTCGAAAATAACGGTACCACTCTCTTATCGGCCAGCCAAGTACGTTTATTTATTCATAATCATAATTCAGCTAGATTCGGCAGCTATATTAGAAGATAAACATACTAAATACTCGGAACGATTTAGAAATTATCCTCTGGATCTTTACTACCTGATGGATCTAACGTGGTCGATGAGGGATGACAAAGAGACCCTGGTCAGCCTAGGATGGAACATGACTACTACGATCAACAAATTCACTAGCAATTTTCTTATCGGATTCGGCAGCTACGCGGACAAGCCGTTGATGCCATATGTTCTCCCCGGGCATGAGGATAATCCTTGTAAAAGCGAGCACGCGCGTTGCGCGCCCCTCTATTCTTTTCAACATCATTTGATGCTAACCGACGATATCAAGCAGTTCATTGAAAAAGTAACCGTTAATATTTGCGACACAGACGGAGAGGAAAGAGGGAAATATCGAGAAATTCAAGTACGATTTATTCTAGGTAAACTACAGCTCCGTAACTGGGAACGCCGACAATTTAGAAGGAGGATTGGACGGAATCGTTCAAGCGATTGTATGCGAAAAAGAGGTCGGCTGGCGACAACAAGCGCGAAAAATCATACTAGTGGCTACCAATGGGTTATTGCATTTTGCTGGCGAGGGAAAGGTAACGCAAAATAACTAATCGGATAAAAAATGTCACGAATCCAACTACCTACTCGATCGTTCGACGGAATTAACAACGGGAATTGTCGAGTACGTGAAAATTGAAAGGTCGATGAAATTACTGTCAGCTAGGTGGTGCCGTGAGTCGGCAAGACTTGAAATGCCACCTCGACAAACAAAGACGATATTCGTTGGCCACGAAATACGATTACCCCTCCTTAGAAGAGGTGTGGAGATTGCTGCAGAGGAAGAAAGTAAATTTGATATTCGCCGTAACGGAAGATCGACGTCCCGAGTACGAGTTGATGGCAGCTCTGTTGGAGGAAAAGGCGGAAGTCGCGACGTTAACGAGCGACAGTTCCAACATTTTAGAAATCATCGAGAATTCCTATTACAAGCTGATCTCGAGAGTTGTGTTGCGCGACAATTCATCGAGCCCGCTTCGTTTGGAGTACTTTTCCAACTGCGGAGGAGAGAACGCTTGCGACGGGGTTCGAGAAGGCCAAGAATACAACTTTGAGCTTGTTTTCTCTTTCGACAAGTGTCCAAGAAACGAGAGTCTCTGGGTATGCGAGTGAATCGGTGACACGTTACCATAAATCTACATCGTACACGATTCATTGAAACTCTTTAAAATTTCTTTCTATTCCACGATCAAATTCTTACGATACTTTCCACTTTTCAGAAACAAACAGTCGTGATCGAGGACGCGTTGGCATCCGAAGCATCCAGAATGGTGATCGAGGTTCAACTCCTCTGCGGCTGCAATTGCGAACACACCGACAGCTCGCGTTGTCGTCATGGAACGAACGAATGCGGTTTATGCAAATGCGATATCGGATGGACTGGTAAGAGTTATCAGTCAAACCTCGATTTTCGCTTCGATTTCGAATAATTGAACGGTATGTTTGCAGGGGATGACTGCAATTGCGACGAAACATCACCAGTGCAGAATAGATTGCAATGCGTCGGGCCAAACGCGACAAATACTTGCTCTAAAAGAGGCGAATGCATTTGCGGGAGTTGCGTTTGCGACAAAGGATACAGAGGACAGTTTTGCGAATGTTCCGCGTGCGACAAGGTAATTACGTTCATACATGCGTACATATAATTGACAAACTCTAAATAAACTGTTCGTTGTTAGTGGAAGGGAGTGGAATGCGCGGGCATAGGAACGTGCAATTGCGGTGTTTGTCAGTGTATAAAAGGGTGGAAAGGAAACGCCTGCCAGTGTCCTTCGAACGATTACCCCTGCATCGCACCAGGAACCGAAAACGTGTGCTCCGATCACGGATATTGCGATTGCGGAGAATGTCGGTTCGTAGTTTAGCTACATAATTTATAGTAATGTATATGTAGCGTTATATTAACATGACATATACGTTATATAATACAAATCCATTGCATTTTCAGATGCAACGTTACCGCAACAGACGGTTCGTATTACAGAGGTACTTATTGCGAATCATCGATCAGTGTACGTGGAAGTATGCTATGCCCCCTCTACAACCCTTGCGTGAACGCTACCATAGAAAACCCTCGGACGATAGACCAATATTGTCGAACAAACGTTTCCGATTACAGTACCGAAAGAGTTGACTCCGTAGATGTAGGTACGAATAAACACCGAATCTCCAAATAAATGATTGCAAGATCTGCGGATAATCTAGATTTGAATAAAATTTAACTTTTACAGGAAACGTACACTACTGTTTCGTGAAGGTAACGAAAGAAGGACAAACGTGCATCATACACTATGTGTACGAGTTTCAAAAAAATAACGGTGTCCTTTTAAAAATTGGGGAGAAGGTGAGAAGGTCACATTTTTATCAAGATTTTTCATTTACAAACGATTCTTTCATATTTTCCCTACGCTATCCAATTTATTTTAATCGTTTCCTTCGATTTCGGCGTCTTTAGACATGCATCACTCCGATAAACGCAGCAGTCATTTCGTCTACGATCACCATTCTAATATTGTTCGTTGGACTTGGTTGCTTGTTAATTTGGAAGTGAGTATCCCTTTACGATTATTATAAAAAACAATCTTTTCATTCTTGGATACTCTCGTTACTCGAACGGATAAAATTTACGTTTCTTGTCTTTCATCATTTTACCAATGTACCTAATATTTATACCGGTGAATAATTTCAAGTAATCCGTAAAAGGTTAAAATTTGATTAAATTTGAGCGTTACCATTTCATTGATATATAATGAAATTTCAAATATTTACTAAAATATGTGTATACAGGTGTTGGACTTCCATAAAAGACAGACAGGAATACGAGAAATTCGAGCTAGAACGGAAAAAAGCTATGAATAATTTGACAGAAAATCCTTTGTTCAAATCTCCTATAAGTAAATTTAGGGTTCCGTCGCTATATAAAGAGGACTGACGAGTGCGCCTAGTGAAAACAAAGAAAAACACTGAAACAGTTAACTCACGATGTAAAACAGTATACAGTTATACATTAACGAAAAGCACTAACAAGTTCTTCGATTCGTTGCGAGCTCGATAGAGTTAATTTTCTTCAGCGGATTCGATACCATTTCCGATGCTTTGATCCGTTAACATGTCGTTCCAGAAATGGTTCCCAGAAGAAAACGTTATCATCTGCGATTATAATTAAAATTATTTCTCTTTATCGCAAAATATTGAAAATATCAAATATGTATTACACTCGATTCGTTTACATTCTTCGATACGTTCTCTACTACCCACGCGAATCCTAGGGGCTCTCGATAAACAATATTTTTAAACGGTTTATTTTCAAACCAATCGGCTCGAATAGTGGATCCGTCGGGAAACGTGTACGTTCCTTGGCCGCTTATTCTTCCGTTCGAATCGATTTTACCTCGATACCGAGCATCGTTATTATACCTTCAGTCATTCGTGTATTTATTATTTAAACTTTAAAAAGTATCGTCAAGAATTATTTCAGCACGTCTAAAACAAATTCTAATTACCGAATGTCAATTTCGCTATCAGCAAAAGTATCGTTATCCCATTCTCCATCGTATACATCAAAGTTATCGGTTCTGTACACTCCTCTTCCTACACAAAATATACGCGCAGACTATACATTATTGTATATAATATTAGGTTGTCCCAAAAGTTTCTTTCGCTTTATTAATAAATAATACATGCACAATAGTTTATGTTTTATGTTACATTACTGAATTGTGCATGATTCATTTTGCTCCATTGTTGTTACAACATGAATATCTATGAAATTAGATTGTCTATTTATATAAACACGACCACATAAAGTAATTGAGTGCAACTCGCGAAAGAAACTTTCGGGACAACCTAATACATACTATGTACATACGTATATGTATTTCTGAATAATATGGAAACCCCACGTAAAAACTAGAAAAATAATGCAAAATGTTAACCTTGCTTAACCAGTACAAACCGTTCATGATCAAGTTTGTATTCTCCAACATAAATGTCCCCATTCTCAAATATAAACTTTCCCTCATCGTGTTTTAGATTTTGTTCATCCTTGGTCTCGGACCCATCTATCTTCGATGCTTTACTTGTGTCTCGTTTTCTCATTTCAACCGATTCTTGAAATTTATATTTAAATTTGTGCACATCAGGATATAATAAAGAGCCACAGTTCTTCTAATCACCGCTAGTATCTTTAGCGCTCGATCGGGTTTGTTAGAAACTGGTTAGATTTGTTGCGCATGAGCGCCCGTTGACGACGAAATCAAACCAGTGACGTATACAAATATGCATCACAAATCACGTCACGAATCGCATCATTTCATCGATACATTTTATTTATATGTGTATTTCTACGTATGCATCTGTATATATCACTGTATATCTATTATTAATTATCCAAAACAAGTATCTACACGATAGCCCTTTTCATTCGATCGATGTACTTCACTGACATACTTGTCAACGCGCACGCGCTAGAAATCGTTCGTCTAATCTAAACTGATTTAAACATTGAATCGAATGTGAAATGTAAGTAAAATAAAGCTGATCTTATCAGATCTTGTGTTAGCAAATCAAATTGCAAGTTCGATTTGATCGCTGGCACTGTTGGTTGTAAGCCAAATAACATTGACATAAGTTTTCGTTATAATTTCATTCTCAATTCCCGATTCTTTTTATTATCTTTCCTATTTCTTTCCTTTACGGTTTTCTTTTAAAAATTAGATCTTTCGTCCCTTCGTAAACAATGATAACCCCCTTTTGAGAACCACCTTTAAACTTGAAGCCACGTGACCTTGCGGACGACCTCTAATTCGTTATTAGCATCGTCCGTTCTTGCTCGTGTTTTACGATAACCTCTAATACGACGATAGTAGACATCGTCGTGAGAGGTGTTACAACGAACCACCGAACCCTTCATCGTGTCACGTCCAATTCCCGTCGACTTGCTACTAGAATCGGTAGTAAAAGATCCTCGAATCATCCGAGATTATGATACGAACGACGACTGCTCTACGTAATGAATTGGCACGCGCTATACTGCGAAGTTCCGTGCGGACGAACATCGTAAGGTCCATGGTCATACGATGTCTTCACAGAAAACATCTGCAAAGGTATTTGCCCTTCCAATTTGATCACGTTCCATTGTCTTTTCAAATGTTTTGCGGTTCCGTACCTTCGCTTCACTTCATTACTGTTTATCGTTAAGGTTATATTCTCAATTTAAATTCCCTTTTCCATCCTTGTCACCATTTTTTCCACTATCATTTAAGGACAGTTTACCGCCCTTCTTCCTCTTGTTACGATTTAACGTTGCGAATGTTATGTAAATCAAGTTATTATACGTGGTAATCTTTTCCATTGTTTCAATTTTTTTCATTACTGCATGGTTTAGTTTGCACCAATATCTTTGCACAACTAATCCTTGCATCCAAAATTCTCGCAGATGTAAATCAATCTTTATGTTAAGGGTGACACTTGAAAATTAACTTTAGAAGTAAAACAGTGCTTTCTTGCTTGGTATACAGAATTCAGGTTCACAATACCTTACGCCTTACGGCGACTCCGTGGAAGCAGCAACAAAGGTTTTACGCAGATTTGCCAGACCATGTCAGAGTACAACTTCCAGCGCTGTCTCCTACCATGGAAACAGGCACCATTGTTAGTTGGCAAAAAAAGGAAGGTAAGGTGAACAATTTCGTATGTTTGATATCAGAGATGTAAGAAGTAATTTACTAATCTTTTTATTGTATTTTAGGTGACAAGTTAAACGAAGGGGATTTACTTGCAGAAATTGAAACTGATAAAGCAACTATGGGTTTTGAAACCCCAGAAGAAGGCTACCTGGCAAAAATTTTGGTGCCGGCGGGAGCAAAAAGTGTTCCTATTGGCAAACTTGTTTGTATCATTGTCTCGGATGCAGCTAGCATAGATGCCTTTAAAGATTTTAAAGATGATTCCCCGGCCGCTCCACCACCCGCTGCAGCGGCACCTGCAGCTGCCCCAATGCCCTCCACTCCACCCCCATCTCCCATAACACCACCGGCACCTGCAGCAACAAAACTGTCTACAACCTCTGGAGATAGAATATACGCTAGTCCGCTAGCTAAACGACTCGCAGCTGAGAAAGGTCTTAGTTTACAGGTGATTAAATAATTTTATGTTAATCCCTGGAATTTGTCCATTGTAATCGCGTTTACTATTTTTTCCTCTTTTAAGGGCTTGAAAGGCACAGGATTGTTCGGGTCGATAACATCTAAAGACTTGGAAGGTGCTGGGCCAGCTATTGTTGGCCAACCAGCACCAATGGCAGGTGTTTCAGGCATTCCAGGAGGAATGGATATTCCTGTGTCTAATATCAGGGCAGTAATTGCTAAACGTCTACTGGAAAGCAAACAATCTATCCCACATTATTATTTATCGATAGATATAAAAATGGATGCAGCTCTTGAAATGCGAGAACAGTTTAACAAAATGCTGGAGAAAGATAAAGTGAAGCTCAGTGTTAACGATATTATCATTAAAGGAATGGCAATGGCGTGTAAAAAAGTACCCGAAGGTAACAGTGCCTGGATGGGTGACGTTATTAGACAGTAAGTAACTTATTATCCATAGACGGGTACTGTCGCTAATATGTTACATTTGCCTTATCGCGATGGTTTATTTGTTCTTTTTCTTTATCTTTTTCTTTTCCCTCAAGGTACAACAATGTTGACGTAAGCGTAGCAGTAAGTACGGATAATGGTCTAATTACACCTATAGTCTTTGGTGCAGACACAAAAGGTATAGTTCAAATTAGTAAAGATGTGAAAGCGTTAGCAGCGAAAGCAAGAGAGGGAAAATTACAACCACAAGAATTTCAAGGAGGAACTATCACTGTGTCAAACTTGGGAATGTTTGGCATTAAAAATTTCTCTGCTATTATAAATCCTCCCCAATCCATAATCCTTGCTGTAGGTACCACTGAAACCAGGCTAATACCTGCCAAGAATGAGAAAGGGTAAGTACTTTTAAGTACTTTCTTGGTTATCGATATGTTCCATCTAATTCTTCGGTCATTTTTCTTAAAGATTTACGACTGCCCAATACATGTCTGTCACTGCCAGCTGCGATCATCGCACCGTGGATGGTGCGGTTGGCGCGCAATGGTTAGCTGCTTTCAAGAGCCTAATGGAGAATCCAACAACTATGTTGTTGTAGTAAGTCTGATCGTTGAAGTGTTCAGTAAGGCGTAGTTGAGTAAGCATAAATTATACAAGAAAATATTATTCTATCCAGGTACGAAAGGTGACAATGAGATGTCCTGTATATTTGTGTATAGTACGATTTTAAATTGTGTTACTTTACGCATTTGCAAATCATCGATTTTTAATAGAGTCGAAATTGTAAGCAGTATATTTTTTTTCTTTAACGCGAAAAATCGATGTGTCCGCAATCCAGATATCGATATGTCACAAATATCGCGAGTCTCTTCCTCTTCTATTTTAGGAATTTTGTACATGTGGTTTTTCTTGCAAACAAAACGTAAAAACTTAAGATTGCATTATTTCCTTAAACTTTGAAACTTTATTTCATTAAATTCCTTTGAAAAACCACATCAATCTTCCCCGGCAATAGTAGCGGCCATGTGTAAATATGTGTATTTATGAAAATAATATTACGGCCATTCTATATTGCAAAGAATTTACTTTGAAATTAGGGGAAAATAGATAAAAAAATGAAATGTGTCAAAATGTTTATAGCAACTAGCATACGTACATATAAATGTGTATACCATATTTAATAAATTGTAATTTACAAGCTCAGTAGTGGTTTTATTGCTTAATATGTGCTTTATGTAACGAAACGTATCTAAGATAATATTTTGCGATAAAGTTAACGTTACGCAATGATCATTGATGTACAATAATACACTATTATTGGTGAAACAGCGACCGTTCTCGGTTTTCTGCTTCCTGGCCCAGTGGCCCCATCAGTGGGGAAACGCCCAAGTTTGTAATGAAAATAGTTCCGACCATTTTCTTGAGATGGCGAATCGTGCCATCATTATACTGTGGCCATTTGGCGTTGAACAGAACGAACTAATTTTCGGAGTTCGATCAGCGCCTCTACCGGGAAAACTCCCAAGTTTGTCCTCGAATAGTTCCTATCTTCTCCGCTAGATGGCGCTATTCAATGATAATTACCGACACGATGGTAATTTACCGATTGTGTCGGTAAAAAGTACTCAAAATGTTGCCATCTAGCCAGTGAAGCAGTAAAGTCTAAAAACGAACTATTCGAGGACAAACTTGAGCGTTTTCCCGATAAAGGCGCTGATCGAACTCCGAAAATTAGTTCGTTCTCTTCAACGCTAGATGGCCACAGCAATGATGGCACGTAGCGCCATTTTAGGAAAAAGGTCGGAACTATTTTCGTTACAAACTTGAGCGTTTTTCCACCGATGGCGCCACTGAAATTAACAATATTTACAGTCGTTTATAGCATGTGAATGGTGTGTAAAAACAATTTTCTTATATTAATTCTTTTACGTATAACCCACAATTGTTATTGAAATAAAATTGTGATAACGGGGCATGAGATATATAACACGTGTTTTCATAAAGTACATCTGCACAGGATTCCGATACCAAGAACTCCTTTTCTAAACTACATTTTTTAGGTTATATTTATGACCGACTATGAAGAGAATTGGGAATTTTCTATTCGTAAGAAATTTGTATACTTGTAATACATTATTTCGTGAAACGCCAGAAAATTTGAAGGGGAAGAAACACAGTTCGCAATTATGGCTTACGAGACAGTTACAAGATCCTTATGTAGAAAAGGCTAAGCAACTTAATTATAGGTGCAGAAGCGCATTCAAGTTATTAGAAATAAATGATAGATTCAAAATATTAAAACCTGGGCAGGTTGTGATCGATTGTGGTGCTGCACCTGGCAGCTGGACACAAGTTGCAGTTAATCTAACAAATGCAAATGCCAAAACTGACAATCCTGTTGGTACTGTGTTAGGGATAGACAAACTGCCAGTATTTCCAGTTGAAGGTGCAACCTTACTGTGTCCACTGGACTTTACTCATGCAGAATCACAAAAAAGAATTATGGAATTACTAGAAGGTAACAAAGCAGATGTAGTTCTATCGGATATGGCACCAAATGCATCTGGTGTACGAGACTGTGATCATGAGAACATAATAAAACTTGCATACAGTGCATTTGTGTTTGCTTTACAAGTTACACAAGTGGATGGAACATTTCTTTGTAAAGTATGGGATGGTGGAATGTCTAAAAAACTGGAGCAAGATATACTAAAATTTTATAAAACTGTTAAGATTGTAAGACCACAAGCTACAAGAGATGAATCTACAGAAAAATTTCTCCTAGGTAGGGGATTTAAAGGAATAAAGGCTACATCTGATAGTAAAGTGTAACATGTAGTTTCATTAATAATTAAGATATATACAATAAAAATTGCTTAATGGATAAAATGATTTGTAATACTATTATGTATCATGCCTGGACAGGTTATAAATGATAACAAAGCACAATATTTTGGTATAAGACCAACATCGAATAATTTTATAACTTCTTCCATTTGCAATCTAGCAGACTCCTACACAACACGACAAATATAATATACATCGATATATTTAGCTATAAATAATACAATAGTATTTAAAACAGTTACAATTAATACACATTAAGATGCTGGTGATGCTTCTTAATTACGCTGTATATACAAATCTTCTTAATAAAATTAATATGTACATAAATTAACATTCAATGTATGAGAAAGAGAGATTACACACCACATCGAAGCGTACGTAGAGCAATAAAAATTACTGGCCACGACGACAGATACATAATTTCTTTTCTTATTTGTATGGGATAGTTTAGAGTAAAGAATTTTATTTCATATAAAATCCAAAGGGTTACATGTTCCAAGTTTTTGCACATGTAAAAGGTAAAAGAATAGGATTTCGATGATGGCCGTGTAGCTTAATAATATCGGAGACGATCGATCCTGACTGGTCTGAGCATTACTTTCAAAACATTGATCTGAAACAATGATAAATTCACACATTGAAACATTCATACTATGTATATACGCGTTTTCGTTATACAATGTAGGTGTAAGTTTGGACTCGATTAAGTTGGAGATACATAAAATGTTGAAAGTGTGTTTTGTTATTTGAGAGCAAAAAAAATTGTCGCTTGTCTTTAAATTGGACCACAGATCAAAATAATTTAAACTTGCTTTAAATAAAAAGGTTAAGACTATAAATGAAACTGGTTTGATCCTGTTCAAAATATTAACATTGTTACAACACTTTATGCTTCTCCAAACAAGAGTAAATACGATGACGCACGCGATGAAGCTGAATGTCAATATTTCGTTGCTAAAGAGAATAGCATACTTCTCGAGACTGCGTGACAGATTGTGATTTTGTATTCTATAAATAAAGCAATACCGCTAAAATCAGTCTGATTCGATATACCAGAGTCATATAGGGTCATTGTATTGAGTTCGTGAACCCAGATTCCGCGCATACGTGCGTATGTAATACACCGATATTTTAAATGTGATCTTCGCAAGGCTCGACATTCGATCGAGGACGTTCCCTTGTTAGTTACCCTAGTTCTCTCGTCACCACAAATTCGCGTTATCTTCGTTTCTCATTACGAAAGCAAGTTTAAGCTACAGTGTATCCTATTCGCAAACGTTGATTCGTCTATCGATAACTGTACAAAAAGAAAAATTTTTGCTTTCCGGTACCGATATCTAGTTGGTCGGCGAGCTACGATTTTCGGTGTACGATTTCGTACTGTGTATACGTTTCGTTCACGATTGAACGAGTAAGCGCGACCTTGTCCGTCGTCTTGCAAGTCCGTTTGTTTCCATAACAGACATTCCACGTGTCGATGTTCTCTGTATAACAGCGTGATATCCCGGGAAAGTATTCCTGGTTGCGTGCCACGAGGTGTCCGATGACGCATAAGGGGTACAAACGCTAAAAATAAAGAGATTTTTCGAAAATTCTGAATCACTGCATTCTGACCTCTAGCAAGATGGACCGAGGAATTCTTGATTTCGTTGTTGTTCTAGAATTCTGTACAAGGTATTCAAGAAAGAGTTTGCATTGTGACCTTTCGCAAGGTTGCGGAGGAATCTAGATTTGCGTTGTTGTGGAACTCTGTACAAGGTGTTTAAAAAAAGAGTTTGAGATTTATCGGGGTACGCATGTAGTACAGTAGAATTTCTATAAATGCAACGAGATTGCACGAGACTCTCGTTCATTTAGCAGAGAGTGAAGTTGCAGATGGAAGTAACAGATAGTTTAGCTCTCTGATGCTATTTTGAAAACTTCGGAAGATAAAGAAAGTTTTGCAAAGCAAATTTTGCGTTCTTTTCGATGGAAAATAACATGGTGTACATGTCGATAACAAAATTAATAAGAAAGCTAAAAAATTATAGTTTTACATGTGTAATGTACGACAGTGATTTTTTTACTATTTTATTAATTTTCGTCGCTGATGTGTTCACAATGTTAATTTCAAAGTATCATCAGACAATTTGCCTAGAAAATTTCCTTACATGTCCGGTAGTTTTGAAGATAATATCAAAGAGGTGAGACTTCGGAAGTATCATCCCTCACCCCGGGGGTTCCTATAGGCGCTCTAAATTTTACGATGTATTAAACTTAACACAATTTCTTTCTGATACCAATATCACGTTTCAGAGCGCAGAAACAGATGTATTAAAAATAAATATAGCGAGCCATCCAGTATTATTTCGACGATATGACAATTTTTAAACATATTTATAACAATTTGACGGGGTTTGTCCCAGTGCCTCAAATGGATAAACTTGAATTACAAAAGTTAAAAATACGCGTTCCCCATTTTCGGCTGCTCGTGGCTACGTTGACCAAGCGTTTTACGCCCAGTTTCACAATAATCATCAGTCTTGAATGTTTTGTCTGAAACATTCCGGTACACCTGATCGTAGAAAGCTCCAGGTGTTGACTGAATTCTAACAGCAGAATTACGTAATTCGTTTTAGTTCGCTAGTTTATCACTTTCTCTGCCTAAAGTAGTACTGACTTTTTCCTTATTAACATAATACCGTATCGAGTATACGAAAGCCTCTAAAGGTATTTGAATTTCGTTAAATGAATCCTTAAATCGAAGCATTAACTCTACAAGTACAATTTGATTAAAGAGCATTTTGGATTGCTGATCACATGACTGAGGCCACACGAGCGAAGTAACGCAACGAGAAATAAATAAACAAATTCATCGTTCGTTAATCATAGTACGATACCACTGCCTATCGGTAATAGTTGCGTTGAAAGAAACAGAAAAAAAAAAAGACGATGTCGTGTGATCTTAGCCTTTACGCACGAGTAGCTCAAGGATATTAACGCCCGTTAATACTATCAATCTTACCAAAAGAAGACTCTTAAATCGACAAATTAGGCCTACGCAAGTTTTCTTCGAACAAACACTACGAACTGCTGGATAGGAAAGTATAAAAAGAAAGTGAAATATACATATACGTACATATACATATACAAATCGCTTTTATCGGTACGCGACTTTAGTCGAATCGAATCGGAAGCAGCGAAGATTAGGCCTGAACGAACGTTCGGTGGAAGAGCGTAAGACTTGCGGTCGCTGGTGACGTTAGGTATGCGTTCGAAGAATGCAACGATGCTTTTGCATTCTCGCTATCGTGAATTGGACGATCCTCACGAATCGAGGAGTTGATTCCCAATCTCATCCTTGGATCTGGTATTCGTTTCCTCTCCATCGGTGTACGATCGCTTGTAAATTCTTCAAAACGTTACTCGAGTAAAGGTTCTGTAACGAGATTACGCAACGGATGCGCCACGGTATGCGTCCGCACGATTTCTTCCCGCGTGTTCGTTACTTCAATTGCAAGTACGCGTGTACTATGCGATCAATCGACCCGTCCGTCAGTTCTCGTCGAACGAATCGGGTGGCACGCAGATTGCTAGTCGGCAAGAGTTCACGACTCTTAATTTATTTGGCACAGTTCCACAGTCTGTAGACGTTCCCACTGAGAGCAACATGGCGTGAAAAACACCAAGAAAACCACGGCGAAACTCCATTATCCACCGATGGGTGTCCCTGATTTCAATGCGAGCAGTCTCGTTTGGATCATGCGGCGATTAAATGCGTGGCGTAGATCGGTCCTTCAGGATGGCGAGACCTCGGGGAATCTATTGTTGGTGTACGGTTGACCGTTGGTCGTTTTGCTGCGCGAATCCTCGTTGGTGGAGTAAAGACTCGGATCCCTCATCAGTGGCATCGTCGTCCAAAACGACATGGAACTCGGCGCTTGTCTCTGTCTCTGGTTGCTTCCTGTCGTCTCCAGCTGCTGACCTGGCGCCTGTTGTCGAGGCGACGTTCTCCAGAGCGACGCTCCTCGGTGGAAGGGTTTCTGATGAGGGAAGACGCTGCTCTTCGTGCTGGAATGTAGTCCATCGTCCAGGGGATAGGGAACTCTCTCCTTGTAGTCTTGATTGTGTATACTGTTCACGTCCTCCGATGGGAACTTTATCGGTTGCTTAGGATAGCCAGAGGAGTGTCTGTTACTCGGAGCAGCTCTGAAATTCAACGTCTCCGTTTCGAAAGTCTTGAAGGAGACTTTGGCTTTTTTCATAAACTCCTTGCCGTCGGTAGAAGGCTCGTCGATCATGTGAATCTCCGTGATAGGGTCGTCTTCGGAGTACTGGTCCCGGAAGCCAGGATCGTACAGAAGGGACTCGGAGGACGAGGGAGCTGCTTCCAGCTCGTCGCTCTTGAGATCTTCCACATGTCGTTGATCGGTCTTCTCCTGGTCGGTTCGCGTTCTTCCGTTGGTAGACACGGTCCCGTGAACGTTCTGAGAGGAGTACGCCACTTGGGGCTCCGAATGGGACTCTTTGCTCGATTCGAACAGTTCTCTCAAGTACTCGTCGCTGTCATCGATGTTGCTCGTGCGATTAACGTCGGGTACTTTCGAACCGTTCTTCGTTTTGTCCGTGGTGACATCCAGAAGAGTGGTTTCCAGGATGATGTCGTCGTTGATGGTGACTTCGCTGGATACGTTGCTACCAGCCTCGTCGTTTCCTTCTTTGTCTGCTGGCGTGGTATCGTTGAAACGTATCGCAACGTCGTCGAACAAGTCGAACCTCGAGGTTTCGTTTTTCTTCGACGTGTTCAGACGTTCAGTTTGTTGTCGTTGCTTGTCCATGTGCAGTCGTTTAATGTCCTTCACGTTGATGGCCATGCCAGCCTCTCCGTGTTTTAAAATCTCGCCACCTTCCGCCTCTGCCGAGTCCTCGTCAGGCGAGTCCGTGCTGTCGATGTAGTCTTCGATCGCTTCATCGTCGTCGTAGAAGGACTCTGTCTCCTGCGAATCTCTACCACCCGCGTTCCAAATATCGGACGAGTTACCATCCCGCGTTTCGTTGGCCTCGATTCTTCCTACCACGGTCAGTGGTACGTCGAGCACTTTGTTAGGGGATACAGATTCCGGAACATCCGCACCGATAGGCTCTTTATCGGTGACGTTCCTGGTCACGATGTGGACCCCAACGCTCGCGTGATGGTTCGTACCGTTGTCCAAGGCCAGATCCTCCTCTCTGAGCGTCGTCGCCGTCGACGGGAGGAGGATCAACATGGGCGTAGCTTCCGTCGAATTAAACAGTGATCCGTTCTTCCAAACGTCCTGATCATCGCTGACGTTGATGATCCTCAAGCCAGATATGTTCAAGTGTTTCTTCAGATCAAGAGGGATTTTATAGTCGACCACCTCGGAGAAGCTAGTCTCGTTCACGTTGTCGACGAACTCCGCTACCTGGATCACGTCGTCGTGTTTCGAGGAAGTTTTCTCGTCGTCTTTGCTCGATGGAGAGGAACTGGAGCTCCCAGGGAAATACATGGCGTCGTCTTGGTCCAACCTGGTACCATTCTTAGTTCGATGAGGGCTAACAAGCGACGAAGACTCTTTCTTCTCGGCCGAGCTAACTTCCTCGCGATGGGGCACCACAATTGGGATCTTCACGGAGTCCCTGGTCTCTTCGTGGTCGAGTTTCGACGACTGAGGGAACGCGTCGGGGAACAGAGGGATGTTGAGTTGCAGAGGCCCGTTGGATTTCTTCTGGTTGTTGTTGGAGCCAGAATCGGAAGTGCCTCGATTGCCGTATCTGTTGTTGAGTCGTTGAAGAAGAAAACCGAAGTGAGCTTCCTGGTCGATGTTCACGCTTTTCACGCACCTGCCCATGGTGTCTGCACGGTAACCCTCCGCGCATGGGGGTAACGCTGGTAACGCTGGAGCGATGAACACGCTCTTCGGGGTTATTCGTCGAAGAAAGCTGGCCGAGTCCAAGCTGGAGTGGACTCCTGTCTGGGAGTCCAACAGGAGCCAAGCCTGCCAGGCCAAGTCGCTAGGCGAACCTAGGTTCTGCGACCTCGATTCGGATGAGCTTCTCGATAACGTGGACGACGAGGAGGACGAACTCGAGTCGGTTAATCTTTTTGCAGGAGTTAGTTCGCAGTGCCTGACGAGAACGGAGAAGATGACGATGAAGAGCATTCCCCACCGAGGATGCCTTCGTCTCTGGCTTATCGTGACCATTTTCTTTTTATTGAATGCGGTTTCTTGCGGGATTCGTTCGAGTTATCGCGAAGATTCTCGTCTGAAACCTGCTCGTCACCTTCCTCTCGAGGCTCGACGCATCGGAAACGTCTGGAAACAAGAAGATAACAATATGCGTGTAATTATTACGTCGACGATAAACGCGAGGCGTAAGATTGAAATATACAGGGTGAGACGTCGAGTTTGGAACGTGAGGTAGCTGAGTTTCAATCTTTCAATTAGCACATTGTTGATCGGTCACGAGTTAACTCTTGTATGTGAAATATTTCATTTCAATTCGCTACGTTGGTAAAATATAAATAAAGTTTATTGAAGTTTATTTAAATTGTTTTAATTTCACATTCAATTACGAAATAATAGCCGGTGACACGAAGTCGCTTCTGTGTAAAATTGCCGGTCAACAATGTGTTAATGACCGTGTTGTAGCGAATCATATACTTGGTTTATCTACAGGAGAGATAAGATGTATATAGAAGAAGAAACATGGAGGATGCTCGACTTGCAGTGGGGTGCTTCATAATGTGAATGATCGAAGAGCTAAGTATTAATAGGTCGAGTATTAGACGTGACATTATTAGTTCTTAAGCAAGAAATCACGACACAAAGTTTGCACTCAGCTACGATGGTTAGAGCTTTCACTCCAGCACTGAATCATCTTTGGTCGTGGCGGTAGCCTACTTTTCGACCTTAATAGACGCTATTTGCTTAGATGGCATCTGTTACGTTCCGGAAACTTATTTAACAGATAGGCATTTCCTGCGACGGAGCTGCTCGAAACTTCAGATGCATGGTTAATTAGTATGAAATTTTGATCTCCATACTTTGGGGCTCTTGTAAGAAGGAACTGAGACTCCAGGAAACAATATATTTCAGTCTTTAAACTGAGACAACCAATTGGTCGAGGTTTTTTACAATTAATGGCCCTCCAGAATCATTGAGAAACTGAAAAATCGAAGCTGCACGTATCTATCAGCGTTTCCGAAAGAGTTAATTTTTCTATCGTTCTTATTCCACGCTTATTTTTACTCTATTTTTCGAATTTCATTTTTGCTCGGTCCATTCGTCCGAAAATCGAAAGGGAATCGAGGTGGATGCAGATCGACTGTATTCTCGCGGAGCGTAACACCGAAAGGAAAGGGTAATTCCATTAGAGTTATTTGTACACCGCGAATGGATGGATCAATGACTCGTCAGTTTAAAAGGTATTGCATGCCCGCGGCTATCTTCGTCTGCGCGTATGCATTCAACTGCATGTGCATGGAATGGGGAAAAGTGAATGCACGCCGATCTGTTTTTACCGTTATGCAGCCACGCCACGATTATGTCTACATCGCGAATAGGCCGTATAAATGGGAGATTCGGCCTCGCGAACGTGTCAGACATCGACACCTTCCCAAACGGAACAGGATAACGCGATGGCGCCAAGGGATTTCGCAAATGAAATCGATTCCACCGCTTATTTAAAAAAAAAAAGAATAAACTAAAAAATGAACCAAGGACGGGAAAGAAGATACGATTCAGAATTCATTGACTTGTACTGTAGTCTACATTCCAGGAATTTTATTTTCCATTGTTTATTGCTCAGATATTTTTACCATTTCGATTGGAGAAAAAGCACTTGGATTTATTGAAAATGCGCGTTAGTGACATTATAAAGAGCATGTTTGGAGTATTTATGCTACAATCCTTATTGGTTTTTAATGGCCTTTTGACTATCGTGCACGTGACGCCCTTGATCTTTAATGGTACGACAATGTTACGTTGCAATGTTACGCTGCTTTGCAACGAGAGAAACTCGTAAGACGTTGCGCAAAAATTAATTTTGTAAAGAAGCATGCGTGCATGAAAGTCTCAATCGAGCGTCCATTTACGTTTCGATCATTCAATGTGAAATATAATAAATATAGTTGGAAGATACGAGAGATTTCAGAAATGAACCGCAAGCAGGGTACGCAGATTCTAGATAAGCGATGGCTTCTACCGATTACCAAATCGATAAAAACGTTTCGCCGTTCACAGCAACGCTTACCGTTTCTCTTTGTTGAATTTTAAAATCTCCACCACTTGTACATTCTCCTCGACCTTTCCGAATAACGAAAGTTGCATCGAAACGAAGCGTTAGAAGAACAAGGTAGACCCAAAGGTCGAATGATGCAAGGAGCCTACATTTTCCTTCGTAATCCATGAATACGGTGATTTCATTGCGCGCTCTTCGAGGACATAGTTCGACTCTGAAATCCCCTAGGTTAGGTTAGTCTAAATCCTTGTCACCGATTCTTTGCTATCGATGAAACTTGATTTCGAAGAAATATAGTTGGACTGCTCAGACCTCGAAAGAGAACTTTATTTATGGTTATCAACATTGTATTCAGAGATAGCAAAATGAACGTTCTACATTCTGCATTCTTGCACATTGCTGTCTAACGACGCGTATGGGAAGCCTGCGTATTTCTATTAGGGGCTATTAACGGACTAAGTGCGTTATAATGATGAAAATTCTTTCTATTTAGTCTCGTCTTCGCGTTCTACGAGACTGGGGTTCCCAGTGAATGGGAAAATCTAGTTTTTTTCTCACTTTATGAAGTCATACATGGAAGATGGAATTAGAGAATACTAATACAGCTGTTTTAACAATAATGTAAAATTTTCCCATGACTTAGTTAGGTGGAAACACGGAAAAAGTAAGTAAAAACGGCTCTACAAGAAGATGACTTTGCCGTCGAGGTTTTACTACCTAACAATCCGTTCTTTTCGATAAACTAAAAGACAAGCTCGTAGATTTTTTTTCAATTTTCAAAACATATGTTTGCAATACGGACGATTGTTTCCAGCGCGATAGATCGAAACGATGTTGCTGTTGGCGCAGAACGAATTTCTGTTGCTCGGGGTGAGTCACGCATGACTAAAAATAATATCGTAAATTATGCGATCCCGTTCGATTTCCGCGTACTTAAACAAATCGCAGCGCAAAATTATTATTCCAGACGATTGCGATGCCGGTTTACACACGCGATTTGTGTATTTGCAAGAAAGTCGCGCGACCTACGCGTGTCAGAGGATCGGTTAGTCATCGTCGAGGGGAGGAAAGTGATTACGAATACAAACGTCGCATATACATATACACATTATTTGAACTTGCTCGATAGCATTTTTAGTTGCTAGAAAACAGAGACGAGCGAGATTGTTATCCAAACATTCTTTGAAATTTAATTTGGAAAATCAGGCTTCTAAAGATCAATTCACAATTTATTTCCAAGTATATTCCTACGCAATAACTAATAAGACATGATTATTTGTTATCTGTAGCGAAAGTTATCCATGAATCGGTCCAATAAAATACTGTAAAATACTGTATCGAACTCTGAAAGGAAAAATAGTTACGTAATAGAGGAACAGAAATTTCTACTGGACGTTTCTTCGCGAGTTGGTAACGAAAGTAACCGATCCCGTGCACTTTCTATCTGCCATTTGTATGTACGTTCCTTCACCGATAGGCGGTAGCAGTTTCCTTCTTAGTGTGCCATTACGATCCACGGTAGTCAATGGATTAGCCCCTTTCGTTGCCCCGTACACACCGAACAACGTTTCGATATCGAAGGCTTTCTCCATGCCAGATAACAATGTCGCTTCAAAGAGCGATTCCTCGAATCGCCACGATTGTCAATATAATGAGTTTCGATAACGTTATCGCTGTATACACGGCTCCACTTACACCGAGCAGCGTGTCCAACACGAATACGTACGTTTCTTGTGTACGTACTCCATTCACCGGTTCGCAATAACAGTAACAACTGGAGAGATCTCTGCATCTTGGTACAATGTCAATCGTTCGCGTTTCAATTGCTTTCTCAGTCTTCTCATCATTCATTTTTTGCATAGTTTTCTTGGGCTTTATTCTAAGCGATTGTTTTAGTAATTATTTACTCGCAACATATAAGAAATCTTCGACGATTGGTGAAACTCCATTGAAAAAATGGGAATGATCGAATAAATAAGAAGGATACCTTTCCCTTCGTTGCGTTGCTCAATATCAACTAGCAGTCAGTAGCCGAAGGAAGGGTATCAACTTTCATATCGTTTGAGTATGGTCAAAGGAGTGGATTATGTCACCTTTATTAAACATGCTTCGAAAATATTTATATCTATCCGATCGATCTCGTAAATTCGTGTCGCATAGTATGACTTCACATTGCCAGAAGAACTTAGTAATCAAACCGGTTCAAGCTGATCGAAGAGACAAGGGTTAAAGACTAAGCTCTAAATACAACCTCCCCAAGCAGATTGTTGGCAAATATTTAATGGCTCCCAAGACTTGAATTCAGAGATTTTCAATGATCGAAAACGTCATTTCCACGTGGACGGTTTTTGTGTTTGCGAGAAATGTACGAATTGAATCAACTTAATTAAATTAATTTTATCTAGAAATCAACAATAATCGTGATTCACAAATTGCACGAATTGTTCGTTTCAATGTATCGTTGATATTTCCATTGATAATAGGCACATTTCCACGAGCTAACGACTCCGATCGATTCCTGATCGTGCCATAAAATCACCCAACTATAGTCGCACTAAATACCGTTCTCCATTCAAGATCAGCAAACCATATACGGTGTTAATCGAATTACGCGTAATATTAATCTTTATGATTTACATGGAATTCCTTAGGATAATGCGAACGGTTTCGAAACAATTCCAACGAGTATATCGAACATTCTCTGATCTAAGGAGGTCGGGAACAGTGCACGAGGTACTTCATGTACAAGGTGAGGCACTTGACTTCGCTACATTTTACATAGCGAATGTAAAATTATACGCAATTGTTTCGCGTATTATTCAATACCGCGTGAAATATTTGTAAAAAGGTGCCTTTAAGACCAGTAATTTAGTGTTAAAAGCGATCCTGCTGGTCTTAGACAAATTCCTGCAGTCGGTGCACATAGCGAGGTACACGCGATCACCTCGAATATACATATGTAAAAACATACGGCCGCTAGAACGTGAGAGTAGAAGCCTTTCGAAACGACGGCTCTAAGCACATTCCACGGGATTGTAATCGCGGCGTTTTCTCGGGTGATTAGTAAACCAGCTTCTCCTAGGTTCTCCGTTGGCCAGGTTCTGCTCGATCGACAGCGATCGTGTTCCAGTTCCAGAAGATATTCGAGGCATGATTTTTTTTCTCTCCCTTCCCCTCCCTTGCACTTTTACGGACTTCAAAGACACCGTTCTTGTTTTTCCATCGTACTGTTCGCTCGAGCCAGCAACTTCGCGAGAGGTTTATCATTCTTCGCGCGATTTGCAGCGTGTTCTCTTTGTCACTGTCGTCCCGTGTCTGATTGATACCCGCGCAATTGCAGAAACGGAGAATGTGTAAGTGAGAGGATCGACCGGCGCTGTACGAATGATCTAGATTCTATCGGATCGACGCCCAGCAAAGATATCGCGGTGCGTTACTTAAAAAGGAGTCCTTCGATCGGAGGGCATCGGATCGATGCATCTCGGCCACCATCGCGATCGTATGTGACATACTTCGACGAGGTTCGCTAGACTGCAGGCATTTATGCATATTCATATTTCTACAGATTCAGATAAAGAACTGAGGTTGAAATGAAAGTGTGTCTTGTCTCCTAAACAGTCTAACGTGTATTTTATCATCGATACTTTGTGTATTTTTGCGTTCGTACAGGTCCTCGTACATTTTCCCACATTTGCGTAAATGTCTTGAAGATTATTTACATAAATAAAACTATTGCGAGTAATATGTGTCCTGATTCAATTAATAATATTATAACTAATAAAGCAGTTCAAATAAAAAATTAAATTAATATTTTAGCATTACAAAAAATTCGCACTCGTAGAGCTTAATGTCCAATTGATATCAAACTGTGTACTCAGACCCCCTCTGTTTACTTGTCGCACCCCCTTCTTAGAAAATCACTGACGTAACACGCTTTACATAAATACAGTCGAAGATTACACTGCAATAAACATTCAATTGTCGCCGCTTTGAATCTTAAAAATCTCCACCAGTAAAATTCGAGAAACAAACCTCGAATTCGATCGCATCCTCTCTTTATCGCCCACGGAACCATGAAATCGGCCCGTTCTTTTATTTTACCATACACTGGTCGAGAAATCGTTCAATGCTCGTCGCTGGTCGCAAGATCGCATTAATCGTGGATACGATAGCGTATCTTTTTTTCTCTTTTCCCGATGCTTCCCCTCCCCATTTCATATGTGTCTCTGTGTCGCGAAGAAAAAGCAGACAAGTCCACAGTAAGAGAGAGAGAGAGAGAGGGGGGGGAAGAGAGTTTCAGCGAGGTCAATGAATCTGATCTGGAAAACGACTGTTGGTGGCTCCGTTCGTGGGAGCCAACGTAGGGAACTACGCAGCCGCGACCTCGAGGCCTTCTCTCCCGGAGGCGGCAGCTTCTGCTTCTGCTTCTTCTTCTTCTTCTTCTTCTTCTACTTCTTCTTCTTCTGCCTCTTCTTCTTGTTATCTTTTTTTTTCCCTGGTCGCCGCTATTTAGTATCACGATGCCCAGCGATCGTGTATACGTACGTGTATCGTATATACCAGCGGCTTCTCTGCGGTGCACACGCGGCTTTCTCGCGTTCGTTGCACGGTTTTGCTTTATTACCATCCTCCTCGCTCGTCCACCTACCCACTTGCCACTTCGGAGATCATTAGTAGGGCGCCTCGATGTGCGCGAAACCGAAGGTAACAGTTATTTCCCGGATTTGAATCTTACTCGAGGGGGTGGGATTTTAGATGGAATAGTTTAGAATGTTGAGGCAATTGGGTTGGGCCTGTTGTAGGCCTGCAGGAAAACTCGGACGTTTCGAGCTACTCGCGAGCCGAGCCGAGTTCAGTCTCGCTTTTCGATCCGAGCCGAGTACTCGAAAGAAGCGAGCGGCTCGAAAGGACCGAGTAAAGGTCGATTCAGACTGTATACGACACGGACCGTCACGTTCCGGCAACGTGAATCCGCCTCATCCGAGGCGCTCGCTTCGGTCCGAGTTACTCGGTCATTTCAAGCTGCTCGCTTCTTTCGAGTACTCGGCTCGGATCGGTCAATCGATCTCGAGTAAAACTCGGCTCACCTTTTCCAAGTACTCAACAGCCCTAGCTCTAGCCTGATGACGGTCCAAACCAATGGAAAATGATTTATGAATGTGGTTTCGTAAACGTACCTCCCATACATACACCTTGAATAAAGGCATGTACCGCACAATAAAGTCGTCGTGGAAGCTTTTTCTTCCTGGTGAGTAATCGAGGATCCTCGCGGCGTGCGATGGGCACGTATCGAAAGGTGTTCGCGCGGAGAATTCCGGAGCATGTTTGCAACATGTTTGGCCGTTGGCCAAGGAGGTTGGAAAGAGGCGGTAATAATCGCTACGATCCGAAAGTTCGTCTGGGTCGTTGTAAGAATTAAGACTTTGGCGATACGCCAGGCTGCCACCACCCCTAGACACCGTCCCTCATACTCTTAATCATAAACACCTGTCCTCGAGGTTGAGTAATGGAGTCTGGACGACGCGATTTCTGTTTACTTTGCGACTTCTTCCATAGTGTTGTGTCTCTCTTCGGGTTTATTACTTTTCGTTTGAGCACCACGTTTTTCACAGACGATTGACACGGTGGAATTAGCACGCTTTCGCGTAATGGAAACATCGGTAAATTCCTGCTCCGTAATGTATCGTGTCAGACGCCATTTACTAAATGTTTCTTGTAGACGAGGCTGTCCATGTCGTTAATTTGTACGAGGGAGTCGAATAAATAGGATTGTTGGAAGTTTCCAGAACACTATACAGGTATTTGTGGTCTATAAGACAAGTTTTTACCTTATTGAAGTCGTCTGTGACACTTCGTGCGGTCTATAAAGTAAATTAGCTGGGAAACAGTTTTATTAAAATAAAAAACCTTGTAGGTATGTTTGTGCATTATATATTTCGGAAATATTTATATTTTGGAAATTCAGAGCACACGCGCGATCCAAGGAAAAGAATGTTTCGGAAAATGTATTCATAAATTCGTTTTCCGCGCGCTCCCGCGTTGCATGTATCCAATGTCGGTGTGTAACTCGTGGAACAGCGAATTTATAAATAATTCTTATTGCGCTTTAACGCGCATTTCCGTCGTATCTACTTGTTTTTTTTTTCGACACTGGACACGCAGCAACACGATACGAATATTTGATTCATCAACCGAACGTTTTAATGCTTCGGCATGATAGCAATTTCATCTTTGGATGAAAACTTTCCCGTTAACGCAACGCAAATTAATCATGAACGGCTAAATAAATTATTCGCAGCCATCCTTAACGAGCATAGTCTTTCAAGGTACATATTCTATAAGTAGCTGTCTCTGTTTCCAGTCTGATTTATTTACTTCTGAGATCAGACAGGGACACTTACAAATGACAACATTTTTTATATGATTAAATGAGACAAACATTAAGCTACTGGGTAAAAAATTGTAGACGATAACCTTAGCTACACAGCAGACAAGTTTGAGAAACACTGGGCTAATGGTATATCAAGCACTCTTTACCCCTGAATCAACAATTACTCGAGGCCCAGTAATAGAGCACTTGTGTGAATTACAGGTATCGCAGGTTTCACTCGGTGCCCGTGGCGTCGTGTGAGGAGGTTTAACATTACCCGCAATCAGGAACGGATACGCGTTACGAAGACGTTCTCAGGGACAGGAAACAATGAGAGCGGTACGCAGATAGAGCTTTTAACGCATTAGTGCCATTATCGACGTCATATTTCCCGACCAAGCGAGCACGTTTGTTTTTGGTTGAAAGCAATGCCTTCGCCACGTGCTCGTAAAAGTCTTCCCGAGATCTCGTGGAATTTTCTGATTACGAAAATTTTGACTGGGTTCAACGCTTTCCAGTACGACGATCTTTCCCCTTTCTTGGTCGTTCCTTTAATGTCTTCGAATATAGTTTCTTTCAATTCAATTCGATTTAACGTCGAAAAATATCACTTTATAGATTTGTTTGTTAATCAAAGTGTCCTCGGAAGACAAGCCAAGTTAATTCCTAACACGAGAATCCCCTGCTTTGTATTTACTTTAGCTTATTTCTGCCGCCTTTGATGGCCCTACGCTTCGAGCAGAGTGGGGCGAAAAGGGAGTGGCGTTTATTTTGGGAAAAATATGAGAATTATTTTGGATTTTATGGGGGTATTTCTGTGGAGGCGAGTGTTGCACTCGGTGGCCAGTAAAAGTGGAAGAGCCGTTGCGCTGTCAGAAGAATCTCGACGGCCGTGGATCCCCTACCCCCCTGTCTTTTTATGCCTATCTCTAAAAAACACAGACGAAGCAGGATTTCTAAATCCGTCCAACGACCTGTTATATTTGGACGCAAATATATTTTTCTCTCAGTCTGCCCGACGAGGCGCATATTTTTCCTTTTTTGGACGGTTCTCTCTTTCATACGGATTTATATCGCTCCTACGCGAGGAATGGGTAGGATGAAAGAACTGCCAAGTAGATTGGATCAGGTGAAATCGCACGCGTCGTTCCTGACCTGGGTATATTTCAAAGATCAAACCATACAAAAAAAAACGAACAACTTTCCTGGCATTATTGAGACTTATTGCTTTGTGGAGCCAATGCCTCAAGGAAGGCAAATTTCAGAATTTACCTCGAGAAAGAACAATCTTCAACGCCTGACAAAATTCATCCAAGTATCTGATGTATACACAAACATGTGGACCAAAATTTGAATAGGTCTAATACAATAAAAATAATTAATATTCAAACGAAGCGTAACTTCGTACTCTCTAGACTCTTTCTACTCCCCACCCCTAAAAGACTAATTAAGAAAGCGTGTTTCAAACTTCTGGTCCTTTCTTGTTCGAGCCCATTTCACATTTCCTCTGGCGCGTTTCTCTCGCCCCCCGGTCCCGAGGTTTGAGCGCGACACGATTCAGGGTTCTTATAGGATGTAATAAAATGAGATGGATGTGGAGGGCCCAGCGTTTCAAGCTTGACAAAAACATTCTTGCCTGGTGAGCTGTGAACCCGCGCCCTCGGGACAGGCGACTTTCAATATTCGTGTGCATTGAACGACGATTGCTCGCTCGTTTCGTTGTGTGTATGCACGTGCCTCAAGACTTTCATGCCGCGCAGCCCAGAGCTGAAATTCTTTCACGTGGAAATATTGGAAAGGGAAAACGTATCCACCGTTTTATGAAGAATTAAGTCTACCCGCGGCTCAACGGGATCTTTCATGCGTGAAAAAAATGATACCGCTGCGTTCTCCAAATACCAGTCGCACCTGAGTCTTATCACTCCATGAATATTCCGATTTCTATACAGAACTGCAGGTGGGCTATACAGAAATTACAGGTGGACACACTTTTGTAAGATGATTCTGTGGGCGAAAATGAGTGGAGTGCGGAGAACTAAATTTTCGCTATGCAATCAATAACATTTGAATATATATTTATTAAGGAAAATCAAGTTTGTAATTTTATTAATTCTTGATCTTCACCTGATGGACTCTCTGAAAGATTGCACACCTTGTATAAAGGCTAAGACTAAATCGAAAATAATCTCAGTCAAGAAACGAGCTATCGTAAAATTATTTGTTATAATTGCTTTAAAAAAAGTATCTGTTTCTAATGATTGGGTTAAAATAAAAAATGTGTTTGTCCTCTTTACAGATCAGTCTTCGAATTGATAAAAAATAAATCCTTTCTTTCTGTTTCAGTTTCAACGGCAATTAGAAATCTGCAACGAATTAATTCGAGCAATTCAGTAGTACTGCGAAAGTTATACGCACTATTCGAACAATGAATATTACATTACGCAATTACTAGGATTACCGTTCCACGCGTTAAGCAACGATGGACGTCCCGAGTGTGCGTTTTTCTTACGTCTACGAACTAAACGGCGTAGAAATATTGGCTTTAAGAATTCCCCGTTTTCTTTGTAGCACGCAACATTAAGTAATATTTATTGCTATCGCGTGTAACAGCGTGTGGAGGACCTTGGGACCAACTGTCTCGCTTTGGTGCCATCGGCGAAGTTTTATGTAAACTAATTAATCTGTCAGCACCTGACGTCGTAAAGCAACAACGTTTGTTACACACGTAAATGGTCGTTCGACTTTGGAGCGTGTATTCCTGCGAACTGTCTGATCGAAGAAACGGAATCGATCAAAAGTAATTCGCATCGATGCGTCGCCGTAATTCGTTTATGTGAAAGCGAGCGACGACAAGTGCAAATAAGAGACATTGACGTGTAAAACTGGCTACCTCGATTATTCATTCATCGATTTTTCGAAAAGATACTCGGAGGAAAATTTAAATAATTTGAGGAAAAGAAAGGATTAAAAAGTCGAAGCTGAGAAAATTTTCTTGCGTGTTGGTAGTTCGATGAAATTCACGCAAAAGTAACTCGACAAATTGCTTTCTTCCGATATCCATACAACGTTGTTCAAAAGATTGGAGCGGAATTTTATCTCTTTAGAAATTAAATTTATGGATGAACTTGTATCTGTCAAGTTACATTGTTTCATATTAGGACATCGATTATTATAATATTCATTACAACAAAATTTGACAAATTGCTCTTTCTCAAGAAACCACGATGTAGAACATTTTATTTCAAATTGAATATCTGTTGGAGCAACAATTTAAAAATATTATATTTATGTCAGATGTTGCTTCCAACTTTTGGACAACGGTGTATGCCACTGACGACTTGGTCAATCGCGTGACAAAAACTCGTTCCCGTTCGTTTACCGGAACAGGAAAAGAGAATTATGTAAATACTTGTCAGGTACACGAAGTGCCGTCGACGAATCCTGACATAGCCATTTTTCTACCATTTCATTTACCTTTCGCCTTCTTTTTTTTTTAAATATCTTAACAATTTAAAAATATTTCTTTTATGATTAATAAGAACCATATTGGGAAGTCTAACAGCCATTAGAAGATAACCTTTTTACTGTATTGGTTACCTCTAACTTTTTCAAAGGAAATTTTTAAGGGAATGGTACTGTAAAATCTCAACTTGTCAGTCAATGCACTATACAGTCTTAAATAAACTTCCATGATCGAAAATTTGTCAACATTTTACGGTCGCTACTTCTAAAACAGGAACTTGTAACGAATGAAAGTAATTGCACGGAGAATGCAGCCGATTCCCGACTTATTAATCACCCTATTTTAAGTACTATTCGTTAATTTTGTGAAGCGGTTAGTTTAGAGTTAACATGAATTTTGTAAAAATTGTTTATGGTATGGTAGTCGAGCGAAGCTGTGTATATTCGTGCTATAACACCCTGTATTATTCAAAATAATGATAGATCCGACCCTGTTGAGCAGTATTTAATGACAGCAGCAAACTGGAATCGATGAAAAATTAATGCAACTCCTTCAGACACGCTCTGATAGACTTCGACGTCGAGTCTCTCGCAATTCGACGGCTCACCGACGCTATTAACGCTTTCTTCTGCCTCGAATCTGTAGGAAAATCCGAGATTCCCATATTACTGATTTATGTTAAATTTAATACTGTTAAATCTATCGAAATTGTTTTTAAAATAGATTTTGAAATCTTCTAATTTTTGCTTCGATCGTTATAGCGTTCAAAAAAGAAATAAGTAACTTCATATTCCAATTATTAACCAGTAGCCATAATTACAACTGAAAAATAACAACGCCATCATTATTCCACTTCGAAGGTCAATATTAATTATTGCAGTAATTTCTTTTACGACGTCTTGAAACGTTTTGCGCCATTTCGCTCTTCTTTGTCAGCATCACGTGCCCAGTGCATCGAAGAATTCAGAAAGTGACCGTAAAAAATTGATTCAAAAGAATTCGTCTCGGAAGGATTGAATTCAGGCGCCGCAGATACTTCGCGCTCCTTCGTCGGTCTGTGAAATCCCATTCCGTGGGCACGTGGTACGATTGGAAAATTTTTGCGCTATTTTATACGCATGAGACAACATTTGGTCGCAACGTGTCGCGCTACAGCGACACGGTTGGTACCCGCATACCCATCGATTATGTCACAGGCTTAGATAATTGAAAACTGGAGCTTAATTAAAAAACACGCTAGTGATAATAAGCATGATATCAATTTCCTTCGATTGTAATTTGAATGATAATAAATAATAGCTATAATTTTCAAAATCAAAAATACCGATCAGTAATTGCTACTTATTAGCCTGCAAAATAATACATTGATAATCGCGTTATTGCGTCATCGTATTCTTAGGCTGCGTACTTTATGTAAGCTGAGTGATAAAACGATAAAGAATAATAAAGTTTTCAAGATGAGCAACAAAAATTAAAAAAGAAAACGACGTTAGAAATTTCGATTTTCCAAAATCGACAGTGAAACATCGTTCTTCCTCGTTCATTTTGGATGCAGAAACAAGAGGCGCTAGAAATGGCACTAAGAGTCATTGTGAAGCGGAGTATGTGTTTCAGCTAACAAGAAAGAGTTGTTAAGGTCACGGTACTGTAGAATGGCCTGCGTGTTTAGAATAAGAGGATTTTCGAGTTGTAACAGTACCATTAGCGTCGCGAACAACTAGAATTTTAGAATTATAACAGTACCATTAGATCCGTAAACAGAGGACAATTTTAGAGACGTAACTAGGCTTGATACAGTTGTTTCGGAACTGTAATAGTACAATTAGGTGTCTGTAAACAAAAATAGAATATGAGAATTTGAGAGTATAATTTTTAAACTGTACGATTAGTTTCCTTAGAGAATTAGTATAAAGCGTCAATAAAGATAAAAATTGTCGAATGGAGCAGTAACATAACCTCCGTGAAAATGGAGTAGCGATGCACAAGAGAAAAGCATGAGTAAGCACTTAGGAAACGTTGCTCGGGTTGTTGATAATTATTGCGGTATCTCTTAATTAACGGGATGGTTAGTGGCGAGAGTTCCATGTGTTCGTGGATGTAAATGGTCTCGCGATAATTGCTCTAATACATACAAATTGGCTTTAATGGCACACCTCGTTCGGGTTATCTTGGGCCAAGGAATATCGTAAACGCGACCACCTACTCGAAAACCTCTATCAGCTGCGACTTCTAATGGGACAAGTGTCCCTACATCGTGCATTATAACACGATAATAATCGCAACTACCCATTAATGAATTATTTACTGTTTGTTATTCGCTAATTTCTTATGCACAGACTGATAAAGATAGAAGCGTAAAATATCCTTGAATGTGCAAGGTGATTCTACAAACTAGGACAAGGCATAACGATTTATAATTTCTATTGACAAATATATAAAATTTTCTGTTCAATTAGTATCACCACTGTGATCAAGTTGAACCACAAATTAAAGTAGATCGACTCTTTTATAGCACGATTGGCAATTTTAATAGTGAAAGAGATAAGATTGGCTTTCGAGTTCGAACGATAGTCTTGCTGCTCGAGCACGCTATTGAAAAGTAATTTTTTCAATGCGAACAAAAAGGGAGATTAAGCCTCCAGATTTGCATCGATATGCATTAGCGCGTGACAGGAAAAAAAAGGATACCTATAAATGGCGCCGATATGTTCGCCCGACGCAGTTACTAGGTTAACACTCGGCGTGTAAGGAATTTAACGGTCCTAATTAACGCTAACAGTTCCCGCGTACATAATGAATTCCGAGTGAATTTCTCGTTGCCACTATTACGAAAGCAACCCTAACTCAGGGTCAGCGAATGAAGTAACGCTGATGCGCCGCGATTCAGGGTCGCTGTTAGGATTACCCAAGTGAATCGACGCTACAAAATGGCGAAGGATCCTGGGACAGAATAGCGCCCCGTAGTTTACTAAAACAATAAATATAAATATATGAAACTTGTCTACGAACTTCGCTTGAAAACCTCCACGAACTTTTGTTCCAACCCAATATTATTGTTTATCTGATAGACCAACTCTTTTCCCGCGATTCAGGGATGGCAACCCTAGCCGCTACCGATTCATTTCGATGCGGCTGCCATAAACGTAGCCAATAAAGCGTTCCACGCGTGAACCCTCGCGCGTGCACTCCGGAAGGGAACAAAAACTGCAAGAACACAGGGAGGTGGGGCAAAAGGGAGCGTTGCGAAACGCTGTTTCTACGGTCTTTTTTCAAACGCTCCCGGCGTTAATGGGACACGCGCGGTCATTCGCGCGTGAATTACGGAAATCGACGGTGACGACTCGGGGGGCACTCTGGTGGACCCAACTTATACTACGAAAGAACCAATAGGGTTCGGTTATCTCTATCGAAAAAATGGGAATGGTTCCTACGAAAGCACAAGTTTCAAAAAGGTTTCACGAAGGAGTTATCTTCGTAACCTCTTCAGGTTACACTGTACGTAGACTTTAAGATTATTTTTTAATATGATAAGTGCCGCACAGTCACGTTTCGTATCTGTTTACGAGACATCTATCGAAAGATACTACGAATATTAGATTGGTGAAACAATGTTGGCATTTAAACTTCGATTTTGAATGCACATTTGGTTGCACCACAGGAGTGATATTTCATTATTGAGAGGCACAAACTTTGTTAGCGTCGAGATGAACAACTTTGATACTTTAATGCATCTTATCTCCCACGAAGAAAAGAGTAAGGAAAACAAAAAGTAATTTGAAAGAAACCAAAAGTTATTAAGTACTCACCAGAAACCCCTAATGTTCTGCACTCTGTTCACATGTAGTCCTCAGCATATACAGGGTGGGCCATTCAGTAAGCGCTCGTTTGGACGGTAGATTCCTCTTGTTAGGTATGTCCTTAAATTGAAGTAACACAAGATCGTTAGTGATAGTAAATTGAAACGAAGTAACAAAAATATATTACGCACGTAGACGTGTTTAGTATTGTTGTGATAATATTAGGTTTGTTAAGGTCGCGTAAGTTGTGCTTGTTAGCGTCATCTTCGTCATCGTTGGTCTATCTTTCCCACTCTTGGGGCATCGAAGACAAATTTTTTCCTATCGTTACGTATGCCCCTTAGAATGGAAGATCATTGCCCTAAGGTGTTGCCAACAGCCACGCAACCATTAACAACAGAAATATTCAGGTGTGACCCATTTAAATGCCTCGGTCTGTATTGTTCGAATTATTCAACTACTTTATAGACTTGCTGACTTTAAAATAATGCTGCTGCCTCGGAGCTCGCCGGCTATATTAATTCTAATTGAAAATATGACACGGCCGACATTCGCGTATTCGTATCGATAAATTATGGCACCACTGCTGGGAATGATTTAAATGCCCTTGTAACGAAACCATTAATGTCTTCAGACGTGTCATGCAAAGAAGGGAAAGTTCACGCTCGCTCTAACGATTATTTATAATTTCTTTCATTTGTATTTAACAGCACGATTAAATTGTTGTTCTTGTTATGCAGATTTATACAGGTTTACGCAGTAATTATGCGTCTGTATCGAGGTATACGCGGCGTTAGTGGCGCAATTCTGAATTATGTATGAGTATGAATATCTCACGAGGCAGACTTTATCGATCGTTTAAAGAAATGAGTGGACCTGTTGCAGTGCGAAGTGACACTTATCGATCGTGAAGTGAAAATTGTTAAATAATTATTCGAGTGAGTAATAATATGTTCGAGTAGAATTCAATATAGCGCGATTAAATCATCCGCATCTAAAAAGACGTTTACAATTTGCAAATTATACGGCAAGCATAAAGTTTTTTTTTTACATTTTACTTGAAATATCAATCGGTTGTCATTTCGGATAATTATTCGCAACTGCAGTCGAAAAATTGGAAAATAGAAGGATAGATTTTATTCGCTTTAAAGATAAAAAATATAAGAGATTGTAGATTTATTATACAGCTACTTTATTTTATAGTGTACAACTTGCGGGCCAATGCTAGTAGGCACTTATAATCGATAAAAAAAGATGATCATTTATGATGTCTGGTTTTTTTTAACCCGTCCGTAAAGCGTACGGAAATTTTACAGTCGAAGTAATAAATGTTTTTCGCGTCTGTTTTCTCGCAGGGAAACATAATCACCTCGTGCAATCGTGCTTGTGATACGACCCACTTCCGCTCCAACATGAGATACAAATCGCTCATATGGACGACAACTTTGTATTCGTTATATTGTCATTGAAGTTTCCCCAATTAATTAGTTAATTATTCGTGGAGAAGAACAACAACTTCCAGCGATTAAAATTTGTATTCTTCATTCGAAAGTAATGAAGTCGCAAATGTGTCGTTACTCGTAACGAAAGTATTCACCTTTACTTTCACTCTTTCAGATCTCAGAAATTTCTTTCGTTTTCATTTCAAATAACTGAAATATAAATCTAATAAAATTAAAAGCGCAACGGTTCGTCACGTATAGCGGAATACTTGAGAGAATGGAACAAGTTTACACATTTTATGATATGGAGAAACGTGCCGAATCGAGCGATGGCGGGAGATATTCCGAAGAGGGCGGGGAGTTGGCAGCGAAGAATGACACTCGAGTTCTTTCCCTTTATCTCTTCTATCGGAAAGGTGCTGAATTTCCGATATAACACTCTTTTACGGTCAAAGGTACACGCAAGGCACGGAAGAGGAAAGACTTGATCTATTTTCCCTTACTTTTACCCCCGTCTTTCGCACACTCTTCAGGAACGAGTGCCGAGAATTTTCCATTATCCGCTGAATACTGCACACCTGCACCGTGCCCTCTCAAAAAACATTAGCTCGACATTTTTAGTACGTTACTAAACTTGGGTTTGGATCATATAAAAAATAATAAAATAAGAAAAGAGATCGTTTCAATTGACAGGGCACAGTACTTTCCTACCGGACAGTATTAATCGATCGAGGAAACGGTCTGTTGATACATTTATCCGTGCTATCGAATCAATGAATTCTCTCACGCGATAGCTAGACCATTCGATACGAATCGAATCGCGTGGAAAAAGCGGGCGACGCAAAAAGAAAACGTTCGACGTTTCGGAAAGTATCGGCGCCATTAGATCCACCGAATTTTGCGGAAATTTTTCGTTTCGCTCGTCTCGAAATGAACCATAAACTTTCCCGTAACGAATGGCTCAATTAAATGGCGTTCGTTTGATCCCAGCCAACTAAAATACACGCTTTTATTGCCGCTATTCTCCGTTGAGCAGCGTCAGTTTAACGTGTAAACAGTCGTAAATTTGTTGGTTACCCGCTGATGACTCTGTCATTAATGATCGTGGGCTTTGCCACGCCGTGGTCACTTTAATTTTCAACGTCAACACGTTCAAGTCACGCTGTTCCTATTTTCGAAACGAGGATTTCGCAGATAGCGAGGATATTTCCCCAACTGAAACGAAAGATGCCAAGCTGAAACGAAGAATGGCGAACAATGGCGTTGGATGGAATCCAGAAACTTATTCTAAGTTTTCGATGTTTATCTCTGAAACTATAAGCTGATATTGTTTTAAAATTCACACATCTACGGCTCTTAGATTTTCCAGCAAAAATCACCTCGCAGTCAATGGGTTAATGATCGATAGTGTAAGGTGTCAATCATCCATCACGTTGAGAAACAGTGAGTAACATGAATCGCGCGGTTCAAGGCTCGTTTACATCGAGCACAGGTTGCTTATTCCAATTTTTCACTAGCGACTGAAAAACACCGATGAAACTTTCCACGTGCGTCACTTTAGGTCCGGTTCTCGTCCGGCTGCGCGCACGAATTGATTACCCAGCGATACCTCCTTTAATTTCGAGTCCACCTTGAAGTCCCCGCAGGCAAAGGATCCACCAGTACTTTAATAAAGATTTTTACGCCGGTCTAAGGCCGACCGGCGACCGTATCCCGGATGCCGATCGCGAGCGAAGGAAAAGTTTCCCTTTTCCTAACCGCGTCGGCGGAGGTGGGAAACGGCTTGGGCCGAGACTGTTCGCTTTGAAGTTACGCCTATGGAGTCATCGAGGGGGATTCAGTTGCGCCACGGTCAAGGTAAGAGGGTCAGCAAGGTGCATGTGCACGAAAATAAACAAAGGAGACGCGCGCGCCACGCACTATTCCCCGAGGAACGGGGACCCATTGTGTTCGAGTCTCAGGTGAATCACGAACCGTGTGTGTATTTTTAAACCCTTTAAAAAAAAACCCTTCGTGTCTTTTTTAGCCGTTTGAGACTCCGACTCGTTTACGGCGCCTCTTGCTCGGGGGAGGGGCGACGTGTTTCTTTGGCTTGGGTGTTGAAACGCGTGAAAGGTGAACCCTACTTTGCGCGATGGCCTGGGAAAGGACGTTTCGCGGACGAGACTCCATTTCTCGAGCTTCGTGTTTATTCAACCACCCTTCACACTATTTTTGTGTATTTTTATTTGCAGGGGTCTCTGTACCTCTTCTTGAGGAAAATTGCCACGTAGATTAGTACGTCTTAAATTAATAAAGTACATGTTTTGTCACCGTGTGATTCTATGTTGTCCAGCATATCCTGCCACCCGTCCTTAAAGGGTTAATAACGGTTTCGCCTATGTCAGTGATTTAAATTACACGTTGAGCCCTCGGCAAGGGTCATTTATAACGCGCAGGGTAATATTTAATTTAATGGCTGCAGGAAATTACTTGTTTCCTCGATGATAATAATATTTCGAATAAAGAATCGTTCGGATTACTTCTGGCAGACCGTGGAAGTACAAGGATAGGCCTATGCCTGGAATAGAAATTCGTTGAACCTCGCCTAATCATCTTTACTTCACAGTATATTCTATTTTTACAAACTTGAATTTACTTGAACTCATGTTTTATTTCAGGTGACGCCACTACATTACACTTGGCTCCAGTCTTTCATATCAATTGAACAGCTCATTACATCTATGTAATTCACAATCTCGAAATGTCGTGAAACTATATCATCGTGTACTTACACATATAAATTAATGGGAACAGACGTCGTTGAAAGAATAGATTCGACTTGGACCCGAGGGAACACGCGCAGTAAGGATCTAATAAATGCCCTTGAATAATAGACGTCGTGTGCGATCGTGGAGCCTATTAAAACGAATTGTTAGGAGAGTTCAAAGCTGTACGGCAAATAAAAAGGCCAGCTACCATGCTTTACTCATGTCCAGAGTTTATCTGGGCTTTGGGAGACACTAGTCGTTGTATCGCAATTAAAGTAACAAAGGAAGGATAATTCGGTAGTAAAAGAAAATATCAGAAAATCGGTCGCGTGAACCAGACAATTCATTTTTTAATGAATTTTTCGATCACATCTGTGCAAAGTGAAATTTCAAAACGAATACAACGCAAATTGTATTAATAAATAGGAGAACTCGATACTGGATGGATCAATCAAGGTTTAAAATTAATTTCAGCGAGACGATAATCGTTTCGATGAAATAAGCTGGCGCGTCGTTAAGTCTTTTAAAGATTTCATCTCCTTTCATACTTCTTTCGAGACTTGCGCGCAATTTTAGCAAGTGCCTTCGGATTAGTATGCGTACTTGTACACATGGCGATGAATTGTTTTTATCCGTGTCGAATATAACGCGTAGCATGGGAACGTTTACGTTCTGAAAACACGCTTTCGACGGGATCCATAAATTATGGTTCATTTTCGAGACCGTTAATAGCAACCAACAACACAGAGTTCCCGAGATAATGCGCAACCAGAAAGCGTTGACGCGTTCACTTTGGGTGCCTTGCGTGCTCGAGAACGATGCGATGGAGATTTTGGTGGTAAAAGGATGGATTTTGCAACAGAAATAAATGCCAAATTTTGCTAATAATTTGCATACTTTATTAATTTAAGATATACTTATCTACATGCTACTTTTCCTTGAGGGAAGGTAGAAAGACTTTAGAAAAAAAAAAATACATCAAAATAGCGAATGGCGCCAGCCATTCACAGTCTCAAAGTTCGTCATAAATTTGTCTTTCATACTTGAATGTTCTTTCTGCCGTCGCTGGCATATGTTTGAATAAATGGTACCAATCTCTTCCCTCGACGAAGAGCACCAAAGATACACGTTTAAAACGTTTCCTTTACCGAGAGGGCTTTACACGCTTCACACGAGAATTTTACGAATAAATCTTTCTAATGCTCGACGCTCACCCTACTTCTTCGCTTAAATTTATCGCTGAGCGTGGAACATCTGCTGCGGCTTGAAAGAAATCCATAAATCGTATAGTTTTGCACGTCGCGCGATAACAAGTTGAGCCAAGATAAGCCGAAACAACTCCAGGAACCTTTAGCATCGATTATTATGCTATAAATCAACCACCGCCGCTCTCGAGCTTCTTTTCTCTCGACCTTTTTGCTATGACGCTCAAAAACATCTATTGCGAGTGTTTTGTCTAATTCACGAAACAAATTATAATATTCTGTGCTAAATGGTGATTTTCATTCGATATCCTGAAATTAATGAATTGAAATATTCTCTTCTTAGGCTGCCCCATTCATACGTAATCTAGGCAGCTATCTTTCTTTGTGTAAGGTAAACTGAGGTTCTTTTCAACCTAGGTCCTGTGCAAATGCCTCTTGCGCCAATACGAAGAACCACTTGTTCAGTCGTCTATTTTTTAGATAAATTGCATGCACACGAAAGCCACGCGCATCGCGCGTTCGATAGCAAGGGAAGGTGCCCAAGATAAGCCAGGCGTAGGTGGCTTCTGTTTGGTCTCAATGTCGGCGATCGCGCCGCCCCCTCTCTACATCAATGTCCGCGGTACCGTAAATATTATTCCCACCGGGATGAGCTTTTCCTTCGATAACGTTGCCTCGCGGCCGTTGTCGAGTAATGCGCCCAACAGTCTGGAAAGTTTTGGCCGAAGGCCAAGAAGCCCGAGCCGAGAGAGGCGCTTTCAGTTTCTACGTCCAGCATCTTTCCTCGAGGTCGTAGCCGGCGCTGATCGAGCTTTCATCGCGTTTCCACGCAGACCAGCCTTTTCGTGGGCGCGCAGACATCTCTGGAATGTTCGAAACGCGACAGGCTTTAAAGTCGCGGCCTCAACTTTACGATCCGGGAACCCGTGACCCGAGGGCTTCTCCCTTTCGACGTTTTTCTCGAGTACACGTTTGTTTCTGCCTTTATGTTCCGTGTCAGAGACGGGCGAGTTCCTTGGCTACGTAACCGTAACGATTTAGAGGGGCCGAAGGAGAGGTGAACGATTTTTTACCGTCTGATAGATGAGAATTATAGTTTAAGAAATTGAAAGGGTGATTTTGCGAGAGATATCGAGTCGTCTCGAGTATCTGTTCTTCAGGGTACTTGGAAGGTTTTGGCTCGGAGTTGTGAGCTGTTTCGGGGCTCCTGGTCCCTCCCACTTCCGGTTCGGAAGCTACCAATCATGCTGTGTTGGAACTTTGTCAGCGTGAATATTTTATATGCAAAGATTTGTAATAAAGCGGCGATTATAGCAATTCTCCTTTTCAAATCCAAGTAACCTACACGAAAGTGATTCATACCTGATAAATATGCTTCCTCGTTCGTGTAACATGAAAAATTGGTCCAAGAATAAATGTCTGACGGAAACGAAAACGGTCGCGGGTGCCAAAAGTTCACGACTCTGTTTTCTTTCATTAAAAAATTCTACACGCCACGACCGAGATCATAACGTCCGTCTGCCAGTCGAATTAAGCTGTTTTCGTTCCAATTGAAATTTAATCGACTCGAACATCGATTTCCTTTCGCTTCGCCAATGATTCGTCTTTATATAAAGAAGACGAATTTTGTGTACGTATAAATGCATTTTTTTCACGACAAATAATAACATTTGATAATATAGAATGCTGACACACATAATTCGTTTGCATCACGTCTCATCTTTCTTAGTCACCCGAGCAGGTTTCGAGTTTTTCGTTGTGGAACTGTCACGACTGACCTATTTCTTACCTTTTATTACAACAATTTATGTATCGATGCATTCTATTTCTGTGATACTTGACGCAATTTAATGGAAGAAACGGAGACGTTGCTAGTGATATAAGTACCTCTATAAACTTGATTTTCAATCAAGAGTTATACGCAATGCGACTATACTTGGAAAAATTCTAAGAATCGTTTTATTTTTCATTTACCGTTTAGTGCTTATTTACTGCTTCGTATTTATCATTGCAATACAATTTCTCAATTCTTCTCAAACCCAGTTTCAATTACGTTTTATTGATTATTATACGAGTGACTTGAAACGTTAACAAATAAACTGTGGGTGCTAATAAAAATACATAATACATGTAGAAATGTAATTTTGCATGTATAAATGCACAAAATTTGTGTCACACTTTCCAATGACGAAGTAAATTTTAGTCCAAGCCTCATTCGTTTATTTATAATCCACAAAAGCATAGATATAAATATTCATTCTCTTTCTTACTGCTAAATCTATTACAATGTCCTCTGCGACCCAGATCGACTGGAACCAAATTACCACAAATGTAAAATTAACTCCTCGAATCTCTAAATCCATCGTCTCTTAGCGATCCACGATTTTTAACAACGTGCCAACAAAACACCGTGATATGCCTCCCCGGTTAATTACGTTCAACGCGAGATGCTAATTACTGGGGTCTCGAGCAAATTATTAATAGCTCGGCACTCGACGAAAATTAATCTCGTTACCAGTCCTCGGCAGAGTAATTAGACCTAATTGAACAATTAACACACGAGTATCGAGCGGTTTATATCGGAACACGATAAAATTCACACCAAACGAAAATTCGCCTCGCGTTGCGCGAGCCTCGCCTCGTCCTCATCGCGACGATACGCGTTGCTTCGCGAATCGTGGACGAATTTCGATGATTATGTTTCCTCGACACACTCTACGGAAGCGCAACAATCGTTATTGTTTACAAATTGTTGCCGACTCGAGAAAACAAAAAGCTTGCGTAATCGACCGCGTTGCTGAAACGCGCACTTTAGTGAGTATATAAGAAGAGAAACAACCTAATCCATTGAAACCGTGATACTTGTTGATTTAATCTACTATCGATTCCTTCTTTCTTTATTGATAATTGTTTAAAGGCATTATTTCAAATCCCACGATACGACAAGTAGAAATGATCGACAGTCGTGAAGCATAAACCGACAGGCAATTTTACAACTCCATTCCCGAAAACAATCTGAAACTTCGTTTCGACCAGGATATTTTAAGAGTATAGTGGTTTCGGAACGAGCGGTCAGCGCGGAACGTTCGCCGCTGCGCAGAATCATTCCAGTCGGGTTCTCAAGTACTGCATAAACAATGATCGACGAGCATCTACGTCGAAACACCACGGTCGGATTTTTTTTTTTCAAGCATGCCACAGAGATGCTTCTCGCGAAGGAGTCGTTCCCAAGCATTGTCTTGTTCGATTAGTCGAGGCGCAGACTGAAAGGCCACCTTCACTTGGTGAAGGAGCTCGACATTTCCGCGACCTTGAAGACTTTCAGCATAAATCGCCAACAAGCCGCGCGAAGGCGACGTCTCGACACCTCTGGTCCATTACCATTCTCTAAAGGGCATTCTAAAGTGCTCGTTATAAAGAAACAAAAATGTACGAAGAAGTAAAAAGGAAAATAGGAATGTTAACAAAAGTGTCGAACGTATAAGCCTGATACAATTATTACTCTTTGTGTATCTATGAAAATATGAATCTCCGTAGGCCCTTTCGATAATTTTAGTGGCACGGGTCATTAAAGTAACAGACTTTGTTGTGTGTATCCAGATATTACGAATGTCAATCTTTGTCATCGAAGTGGCCGTGCGACAGATGAACAGCCAGCTTACACCATCTGCGTCACAATCACTTCGATGACAGACATTCGTATTTATAGTATACAGGATGTATACTCTACCATGTGCGACCCACCTCGTATGTTAGAAGGTTATTTCTAAAAAGTAATTAGATTTGAAGCGATTATTATTGTTAATTGAAGAACTCTGGCCTCGAGTGACTGGTGAACCTTACGAAATTGAAATAATCGAACTTGTATACATGTACAAACAAGCATACCAAATTTCAAAAGTTCATGTCGATTACGTTGTCAGCAAGAAAATCACGAAAATTGCTTCTGAACTGGTAAAAATAAACGAGCCCTTTACTTCGACTTTCAGAAATTTGGTTAAACTTTCTTCAATGGCGGCGTTCGAGGGTCGATCCAAGAGGTGCTCAAAAGAAAGAAACGCATGTCTTCGACGTGGCAGTCGACCCATACAGAGATGTCGAAATCTCGAGAGTGGAAGACGATCGTCTCACGCGTCTAGGAAAGGTTAACGATCGGGTCAATTCGTCAACTAAATCAGTTAGTCGGAAGAACAGATGCGATCGTTTGAACAGACGGTCCCGTTTAACCGAATTATCCATGAACGATCGAGCCAGCCGAAGCTCTAGACTTTCTAGAAGCGAATCTGGATGATTCCCCGGGGAAGCGAGCTGCTCGATCCCTATCAAAGGGTCGTTTCGAGTTGGCTCGACTGAAAGGGAAACAGTTCAGGAAGGTAATTACCTGAACCCAAGATCGCGCTCAAGCGAGCTCGCTTGGCAAGATTAAAATCGTAATTCGAGCGACGACTTTGTTTTAATTAAGAGAGGGTAATGGGACTTTTACGGAGTTTCGTTGCGATAGGATTACTTTATACCTCATTGTATTTAAATCGACTGCACCCGGTGTCTCTACGGGCTTTTGCAGCGAGGCGACGGAAATGCAAATTTCGCGGAATTCGTGCGATTTAAAGGTAGTAGAGAAGATCTACGGAATTGTTTGGTTATTGGTGAACACACAAACTAAAACAATTTTAGTTCTTGATTAAAATACGACGTAGAAAACCGTTTACAACTGAAGAACATTCGATTTCAATTTTCAACTTAGAAATTCACGTAAACGTTCCTTTCCAATTTCTAGTCGACTTCTAGTTCCACTCCAAGCCCTAACTATTCCCCAACAAAAGTAAACACTTATAACGAGAACGGAAGCGTGGAAAAAAGTGGGTCGTAGCTACTATTTCCTACAATTTCCACAGATTTCTTGGAAACTTGAATCGGTAATCGGGTGAACGTACGTTGTAAATTACAACTTGTAATTAAAACGCCAACGGAGGAAAAGCGACGGAGCTACTCGTGTTCCCCTAGGCTTCGAAACTAGAATTCGGTTACCTTTCACGAGGCTGGTCGGCGCCGGCGATGTCGATGACTGGGCAAGGCTAGTACCGATTTTAAGAGGACAGGAGGAACGGTTGCTTTTTCGTGAATCTTTCACTTGCTCCTCGACTCTGACTTGTCACGTGACAACGGGGACCGTCGCACGGGTTGTGAAACAGTGTCAGTGGCCGACAGCCTAAGGCCACCAGACCGCTTTGTACCGAGCATCGTCTTGGAACCATTTAAGTATCGTTCACACGAAAGAAAAAAAAGAATAAGAAAAAGGTCTTTGATCTGATTAAGGGGTCACTCTTTTATTTTTATCAATTTCGAGGCGACTTTCAGGATTTTTTTTTCCAGTCGAAGTAATCGACGTAAACTTTTGAAATTTCGTGCGTGTGGTTGTGGGTAATTCGTTACGAGAGGATCTATGTAACACAAGACAGGCCTGGTAGATCGATCGATCGCGAGTAAATCAGGAGTCCGTTCGGTAGCCGCGGTCGCTGGCCCTGAGAAAGCCTCTCATCCTTCGTCGAGATCGAGTTCGACGTGGTTTGACACTGACCCACACACTGGTTAGCCCACTTACGTACCTTTACACCAGTATCGTAGCAGTGTTGCCAATAATTACGTGGGTTTTTTCCATAACGCATCGAATTTCTGCCTGGGATTCCCCGAATCCCCTCCCTCAAGAAAGACGAGATTCACAACGACAACCTGCTATTTAATCCAACCCTAATTACAATACTAGTCCAAACGAATGGTACAATAACGCCAACCTGACCATTTACTAGTACATTTATTGCATTTATCCATACAGGTATACACGTTCGACCATTATCCTTAACATAGAACCTGGCTTGTGTAACTTCTTCTATTTCAGTCCAATTAAATCCTAATCAGCTCTTCTCCCACATACCACACCTGTTGCCCTACTAATTACAACCATGTAAACACTCGGATCTTTAAATAACCTGAGAGAATAATAGACCTAGTCCAGATTCTGCAGAATGAAGAAATGCATCGATTGGATGCTCGAAAAGGTGACGTGAATCAGAAAAATACCTCTCTCGTTAATCGTTTTCCCAGATGGTCGTTGCGAGTGCACGCATGCCCCCATAATTGAAGATCGTCTAATCGGTTCGACTCCTATCGAATGTGGGATGATTTCGTGACACGGGTGACTTGGCTGGAACAGTGACCAAGTGATGCATGTAAACACAACGAATTACAATATCGGTGTTCGGTGGACTGTGACGTCTGCAAAGCCTATGCAGATTGTGCCCAGAAATAAAGGATTCCGCGTTTTATCGCTCGATTTCCGAAACGCGATCAAGCGAGTCGACGATCGATTTTGTGACGCTATTCGACGCATTAAACGCTCGACACCATGAAGAGCGACGCGTGTGTAGTAAAAGTTACTGGAACGATAAAGTTCTGCAATGTAAAAGTTTTTGAACTAGGAAAGTATGCTTTTAGGGCCTGTGTTTATTGACCCGTTTATTGCTTCCCTGTGGAATTGGTTAACCGTTTTTTTTTTTTCATGGAAAAAACCAGTGAGGATTCGGGACAAACCCATGGGTACACCTCCAATAAACTGGTTGTATAGAGCTGATTAGCGTCAATAAAATATCCTCCTAAAATTTGGTTACTCGAGGCTGTATTTGTGACTGCGTTAGAATGGAATTTTTATTTTGTTTATTAAAGAAATTGCGAGACTCGCTGTAGAGTCATTGGACTAATGATTGTAGTTCCTGACATTTCAATTGTGATTGGCATTGACATTTCCATTGTCAATGAGAATTGCGATCCTATAGAGGCTATAAATCCAAGGCACATCAATGGTGTACCCAGGATGCCTAGGGTAGAGTTAAATTTCTGCCATAAGTTCTAAGAATTTTTGGAATCGATACGCCTGACCGTGAATGGGCCAAACTTGGTATTGAGCCGAGGTCAAGTTGTATTTCACCGCGCAACCGACTTACGCGTCCAGGTAACCGCGATTTAAATACCTGGATCGATGGGTTTCACTTGTACCCGAATCGAGATCGAGTAATCGTATACGACCGGCAGGTAGCCGACGACTAAAAGAAAAGATCGCTTAAAATCCTTGAGAACTGGTCGTGTCGACGAAAGGATAGAATGCTGACAAAAGAACCACTGTCAACGAAGGTAACCTTAACACAATAATTACTAAAATGACTCCACTGGACAGGTAACGTAGTTTCGTATTGTTTTCTATATTCCCGTTAGCCATTGAGGCGCAAGCGGCAGGGTTCAACGAGGATCGTTGGAAAAACAGACATTGTAATCGTGGGAGTCCAGCAACTCTGTGCTCCTTCATGGAAATTATTGGAATAGAATGAAACCTAGTCAGAATACTAAATAAAAGTACATGTTATTGAAAAACAAAATCTTAGAGCCTTTTTTTAGAAAACCTTGTACCCAGCAGGTGGGCTCGTAGATTGACACAATTAAATAGCGAGAATTATGAGCATTGTTGTCGAGTCAAGGAATGAATTAGCTCGAGATTGTGAAACGAGTATTTCGTTTTGGATGGAAAAGAAACTGTGAAGTGGCGAATGTATGACGGTTGAAAGAGGAGTGCATTAAAAACTACTTTTGCGGAAGTAAATGTAACGCCCTACTTCTTAACACATGCGAAACTGACATTCGAGGTCTTCGATGTAACTTTTTCTTCTTCGTACAGTCCCTGCTAGAATTTGCGTTAGCCTTTCATCGATATTTGCTTACTCGTGACACTCCCCTTTCATAAGAGTAGCTTTCTGCTTAGAATTATTTTTCTGTCAATTACTTTCTGTTTACTAATTCAGAGTTTCAATATCACAATTCAAAACATTGTTACTTTCATCTTTATATCTATGTAGGTTAAATTAATTCCTTTATTGACCTCCTTCTGTTTTCTACGGATTTTCACAGTTCGACAACTGTTTTCCTTAATTTCATCCGGTTTTTGCATATTTTTTCGCCTGACCTCTTTTCACAAACTGCCAGAACAAGATCACATTGTTCGCCACCGTATTACGTGTCGCAAGGCCGAGAGCCAACCGGAAGGATCTCCTTTCTGCTGCTTCCAGGTGTGGTTCAAAACTGTTCCGGTGAGGTGGAAACGTTAGCATGCTCGCTGAATGCCTTATGAAGCAGACGAACGGACATCCTGCGATTACGTAACTTTGCCCACGGATGGTCACCGACGGACAACCTAATCTTCTTCTCCTCTCTTCGTGTTCGCCACTCCCTCTATTCCTTTTCTTCTCTCTTTCTCATTCCGCTTCGAAAAGTCCACCTTTCTCCGAGACAGGACGCCGAGATGGATCTCGAATGAGGTCAGAACGAGCACGCGTGCCAAGCTCGTTGCAAAAATCGACGCCCACGCATTCAACACGTCTGAAGATTTGCGAGACGATGGCAGACAGTCGTGGACCTTGAACGTGAAATTCTTTCGCGAAAAGGTAAGTCATGGTCGCGTCATCTGCACTTTTCTCTCTTGTTGTTTACTCGTATGCTACCAGACGTTCTGGTTCGTTTAGAAAAAAAAAAAAAAAATATACTTATGAGGAACATGGATCAACTGAATCTTCGATTTTGAGGAAATACAGCGCAGAAAATGACAAAACATGTACATTTTTGTCATTTCTGTAACCTTCATCGGGTTATCAGAAACGTGGAATCAACGTGTGACAATCTCAAAGGCAGGTAAATGAAACATGCTAGTGATCTTTCGAGAAAATTGTTGATAAAACATGCGACAGTTGCTCATTCTTGACACTTGATTCAATTTCCAGGCATGGCGTACCGTCGCATGAATTTTATTTTATTTTATTTTCTAATTCACTTTCAGCAATTTATGCTACACTTCGGTAAGATTACTCGCAGTCGATTGCGCAAATGCGTTTCACAAGGTTTGCATAAGCGCGGACGTTGCAACGAGTCGCGGATGGTATACCCGACTAATTCCGCCGAACAATTAAGGCACCCGCACTAATTTCTCCATCGTAGAAGTTGTTACGCGGTGCGGTAGTTCACTGGTAACGCAGGCAGGTATATCACCGGTGAACCCAGCACAAAGTTCACCTGTAGACAATTTCAGAGTCACGTAACCGAAAAGACTCGAGACTTCTGGTTTAACGGGGACGACGAATAATAAGAAAACGAACGGGTTTTTCGAGCAACCGTATTTCCTTTAAAAGAACATTATTCGACTTCTTCGCCCGATACGCGAAGGAGATGGACTGGAAGCCATCGAAACAGTTGGCGGAGGACAACCAAAAGAATTTTATTCTCTATCTATTCTTTATTTATCTTATTATTTGTTCTGTCTGTTTTTTATCGGTCTTTTGTAAGCTAATATCCGATATGTAAGTATTCTTGTACGTTTCCTAAACGATGCAAGAGGTACCGGAATGTTTCGCCATCTCCAGAATATTCCATGCTTCTAGAAGCACGACGTAATGCAACGCATACTCGTATATTTACAAATACGTTTTATCGCAAAGAGAAACTCTATCGAGTTACTAGCTTCCACGTGCTTTTAATAGACATATGTATTATTTGTACTTTTATTATCAGTAGACTGCGAATGTATCTCTTATCTTCTAAACGGTATAACATGTATTAGGTCGTTCTAACAGTTCATGCCAATTATACTTCTGCTACTTAAATTAATATGTGAAACGAACTCTTAAGTGTTATAAAAAAAGCCAATCTCCCTCATTTTACAATATTTTCTCACCTTTTTGACATAGTCATTATACCATCACTATAAAATTTCTGTAGATTTTTTTATGTAATATTGAGACAGTCTTCAGCACGAGCTTATGGGATAATGTAGTAATCGATAAAATCCTATTTGATTATACTTTTCCCTTCCCTAAAAAAGAATTCTCGAAAGTTTGGCCCTTTTTCGTAGTCCGAAGTGGACCTGCCTCCTCAAAGGCGCAGACGAAACGGTCCCCTGGGGCATCACACCTTCGCGATGTCATTGGAACTGTTAGAGCACGCGTTTACCGTAACATTAAACTGTCGCGACGCTTCCAGACCGGCCCCACGGTTTTTCTGTCCACGAGGAAACGTCGTCTGGCCCTGACGTTTCGTTCCAGGAGCGAGCGCGACCAGACAACCGGACTTCGCCGAGAAAAATGCGTACGGACGTGTGACGAAGGCGTTAAAGCGTGTTATTTCTAGCAAACGACGACCACCTCGCGCCACCTCGCGCCTCGCGCCTCGGCCAGGAAGGGCGACATGCGCCCGTAACGAAGTTCGCGAGTACGCAATGATTCGATTGACTTCACGCTCGAAACGCCGAGTCCATAAATTTCGCCGTCGTCTTTCCAGCAGGACGATGGGAATGCGAAACACGTGTCGTTAATTCGTCACGGGCCGAGTTACGCGGTGGAGGCCCCACGAGTTGCCCCACCGAGTCGTCGATGCAAAGGAAAATCGAGAAATCTAGTTCGACGGCGAATTCGTGAGCGTACTTCCAATAGACACGGGGAAACTTCGGTTGGAACGAAAGTAAGAAATTGCTGGTCGATATTATTTACTTCGAAGCGTTATTTTCGATAAAGCTATTTGAAAATATAAAAATCAACGGGTGTTTCGAGTAACGAACAGTCTTGGTATTTCTTTTGGCACTCGAAGAAAGAGACATTAACTCCTGTTTTATTTTGGCACGTTGCTCAAATCCCATTTACCATCCTTGACCTATAACTTTATCCACGTTTGACCTCGACTCGCGACCTCACTCTCGTGGCACTGCAATATGCCTCGATCATCCATCAACCATAACCGCATCGGATAACTGATAATTACAATTGCTATTCACTCGAGACGTCCTCGCAGCCTGGGTGAATCCTAATAGTCTACGAAATTGATGGTTGAAAGAAGCCAACAGAAAAACAAGGTTCCTCGAGCAATTTGAGTTCGACGCAAATGGAAATCCTGAGAGACCGATCGCGTACATCTTTCCATTATGAATAAAATGAACCTAAATCCCTTCAGCTGTGCCAGTCGAATAATTTCCCAGATTTTTGCGAGCTCGTTTCAAGCTAAACCCGCGTTTCGCCTAAATCTGCTTTCCCGGCTATCTCTCGCACGATCAAAATTGACGAACGGATATCTCCGCGCGTAAATACAGTTGGGTTCATCGCGCGCGCCGTTGAATGGTTAATACCTATTTTCGTTTCGACGATATATACGTTCGACGGTATTTTATTTGGACCTGCTGGACCGTGCCAAAATCCCTCGGTACAATCTGAGGCTAAAATCCCGCATCGGGGGCCACGATTGGTCGGCACTTGATTGAATTGGCGGTCAGTACAGGGCATTAGGTTCGGCATCCAAAGGATTGAATTTCTGTCACAATTATCGACCCCTTCCGTACCCCCGTTCTGTTCGTTTGTATATCGTACACCTACAGACCCATCGTTTCAATCCTGCATGGCCTAAGCGCAGCTGCGGCCTTTTCGTACCGAGAATAAATCTAAACTCGAATTTAAATTCAGCTATGGATCGTGGCTACGCGGATATACGTATTTCGAGGGGGATGGTATCCAGTATTGAATCGAATACTTCTTGGTTTGCTTGGAGAAGTCGGTGATAAACCAGGATATCGGTAATAACAATTCCAAGATTAGATTAAGAACTCGGTTTAGACTGTAAGCGAAGGGGTACCACGATTTTTACGCGTGTATTACTTTTTTGTAAACTTTAAAAATCGTCGTTCTACTACCGTATTAATGCTAAAGCTACCAACCTTTCATCTGTAGGTTTAGTGTTAAAAACATTAGGCAACATCCTTCGAGAACTACTCCGTTTTTAAAGTCTTCCAAAGCCTAGACAAGGCATCCTACTGATATCTCACGACTGAAAAATTTGTTTCGGTAGAATATTAACAAAAGATGTAGCAAAAAAATTCATCTTCACATGAACTACTTTATCTTCTTAGTTTCTTTGGTATGTTCGATCGGCTTCACCCAGCCGTGAACGATCGAGATAGTCGATATCACGAGGTCAGGGAACGATGAAAAGTGTGCCCCGAAGACAAGTTCGATCCTCGAGGTCAGAGATACCAGGTTAACGGAGGTCAGGATCTGCGTTCGAGTCGCGTCGAGGCCACGGAAAAGCGGATCGAGATCAAAGTAGATTGCGATCATTTGTCGCGAGCCTGGCGCACTCCGATCCGTTCTTTCTCGCCGAGGCTTATAGATCCGCTACTGCGGCCAGCAGCCGCGCAGGTGTAGGTCTTATGACAATATTATGAGCGTCGATGCAAGCCGCTTGTCAATCCTGTTTTCTAACCCCGCCGGTGAGTTTATACGTCGTTCTCTTCTTCCGATAGCGCGCTCGCAACAAGGACGAGCTTTTCAGTTCCCACGTGATGTTAACGACGCATTATCGATGAAAAGCAATGGAAAGTACGTTTCATGGCGCTCTCGACGTTTATTTTTAGCCGAACTAGTCGATGGTTTGCTAACTTCTTCGGGGAAAACATTTACTTAAGCTGCTTAGGGTACTTCCTCTATATTCTACTGCTTCTTTCACTTTGACATTGGTTTTACGATATTTTAGCTTGCCTCCTAGAATTTATCCTCGGATACGATTTAATTAACGCGTGTTTAATATTCGTTACTTTACTTGATTGGTAAAGATTGTTTTAAAATCGTTGAAGATATGAAAAAACGTTACAGAAATAGAAGAAACAGATGTAACGTATCTCATTTTTCGCCGTCTCTTTTTTCTTAATAAACTCTAATAAAAATTGACGCAAAAATTCATCGTATCCGTTGTCAAACCACTTGCTACACCGTGGTTAAGAATCGCTATGGTACGCGGACGCGGTCATGGCACTCGCTCCCGACAATGTGACGACGTGTTGCAACCTGCACGCGATGAACACACACGTTGCACCCTGTATGTAAACGTGTGCGAAGATGAATGCGTTTATGGTGCAACACTTTCTAAGGTAGTTCGATCGGAATATGGGATCGAACGTGGGATATCTCGATCAGGCACGACGATCACGCAAACCGGCAGATTCGTCTCACGTTTTGTGTGGTTTTAACGACGAAAGTGCACGCATGGATCGTATGTGCTCGTGCCCAATTGGGTCGGCCATGACACTCTTTTTTTCGAAGCTGTCCGTGCACTGTCAAAAGAAACTCATCAGAGATGCGAGGACATTTTCGATGAACCGACATTTCGGCGACGGTGAAAGGAACGACGATCGAAACGCGATTCTCCATATCGGTTGGCGTCCCTTGAGGGTTAATTAAGACGCTTTTTCCCGTTCGCGAAAAAAAGTTGAACTGTTCGACTTTTCTGCTAAACAGTGGCTTCGAAAAGTTTACGTACGCTGTACCGCAGGAGTCTAAACGAAAAATAAGGCACGGAGATTGGCAGTCAACGTGTTAAATAATACAACAAATAGACCGAGTTGAGTGAGTAGCCTGTGGTGACTCTACCTGCGTAATAATTTTAAAACAACGGTATGACGAGCGAGTGAAAACCAAACAATTCGACATTGAAACAGCTGTTGCAGCGTTTCGCGATAAACTCTGGCCTCGATATCGTCGTGCACGAAACAATTACTCCTTTTCCTGTATACTGCAACAAAGCTGATATTCCTGGGGGCAGAGGAGCTTTTCCATCAATGACCGCGTGCGCGATCGCGACTCAACACACTATTTCGACATCAATATCATCCCCCGGTCGGGATGGGCGCCATAGAACCGATTAACAAGCGCAAAATGGTGCACGTGTGTGTGTGTGTTTTTTTTTATTTCTTCCGCAAACCTGACTCCGAGAGGTCCCATCGAACCACCCACGAAACCCAATAATCCATCCCGGAAATATCGGTCTCCTTTGTTCCCCTACGGGCTGAAAGGACGAAGCGCAGCACGCACTGAACGACCAAACGGGATAGGAAGCAGAAGTATTTCCTCGTCGCGTTGGACATTAATCTGACATCCAACGTATCTGCTTGTGACTCTCGTCTAATGGTCAAAGACATTAAGTTCCTAACTTTTTACAGCATTATCTACCCCCACTCCCGACAGTTTATCGTCGTTCCATGGCTCCACTATCTTCCTCGAGGAAGACTCATCCCCAAAGCACACAGTACCAACGAGTACGCTCCCAGGGGTTCTCATACCTTATTTTCTGGCAGAGATTGAATTTTGAGATTAATTGCGAACACGTTTGGAAATTTTAATGATCGAAAATGAGCGCTTGTTGTGGCTATCTCGTATTATGGATTTGGATTATCGTTTGGTAGACACTGTAATCTTGATTACGAGAAGTATAGACTAAAACTTTCCGTTGTTGGCATTTTACAATCTCTAATGTTTGTAAGCATTGCGATTAAAACGATTTTTTGTTTGAATTTATGAAATCGGATAATCCAAAGTAACTTACCGATATAAATCTAAAGCAGTTAGTGAAAGGTATGGATTACCCTGTAACGGCATTTTAGAACAGTTAGTATATTTGAGCGTTTATGCGGGCCGAGGATCGAAGGCTCGGACGAAATTTCTTAATTAAGGATCGTGGCCCGCAGGGACAAGTCGAGTTTATTGTCCAAAGTAGTTCTTGAGTCGTAAACAGATTAATCACGGTGCAAATGGAAATAGCAATAGAGCTAAATAATTCTTCGTGAACATCTAAGTCATCTAAGAAGCTAAAAATTTGTCGCGTCGAATAAACGCCATGAATTCTTATTCGCTACTATTAGTGCGAAATTTTCCCTGCCTCTGGGTTGGCACGACTTCGTAGAAATTCGCGTGTTGGGAGATATGGGTTTTAGAAAGCTATACGATATTATAAAGTATCTGTATTTATGGAAAATATTCCTAAGAATTTTGTTGCGTTACAGCATCTTTGTTCCTTCTGTCTTCAGGAGAAGTTTCTTCTCGTCAGCACTATCGACAGATTGAACCAAAATAAATGTTACGAACTTTTTTCTCCCCAACCACCGAAAATTCACTTGTTAAATGTCTATTACCTCGAAGTACATTGATAGATACAACTATTTTTACTTGATTTTAATTCACCTAATGTTCGCAAATTTAAAATAAGCACGGTCGCTATGGTCGTTAGATTTCAAAAGCGGCCGATGGATTTCAAAATTTTTTATTTCGGGGTCTACTAAACGTTCTAATAAGTCTTCCTCGACTATCCAGTGTTTCCTACTTTCTATTCTCGGTTTCGCAGCCGATGTTCGACTTGCTAACCATGAAAACGTGCGCATAGAGATAAACGTTCCATTATCTTTCGGTTTGTTCCACGGACGTGGTGTATCTCGCGTGAATGGCCAATGAACGCGAACGCGAAATAATTACGCAAAATAATCGCGATATCAACAGCTGTCTGGAAATTTCAATACGCGCTGTCATTTGTTTACAAACATCCCGTACTCCAACACGAATCATCATCAATCGATCCAACGGTCACGTAACTGTTTCAATTGTCGACGGCTATCGATTTATCGTCCCGTAACAATAACCTCAATCCAATGTTCGATATTAGAATCGCGGAAGTAGCGTCGATAAAAGCTAGCAACCCCTTACTCGTGCATCGACCAAAATACAAACAACAAGCCGACAAGCTAGTCATCAAAGTATACGGAGAAGAATTTCTTTTTCATTTTTATCGCGTTATTTATTTTTACTTCGTTTCATCGTGCTAAACTAAATCTCAGGTTTCATTTTGCCATCTCTTGTTATAACATCCCTTCGAAACGGACACGAGAATAATTCTTAAGTAAATGTCATATACAACTTAGAAAATAATAAATACATCATATTATTCCGTTTACATTACAGTTGCGAGAGTATTTTGTTTTTACGGTAGATATTGGCTCGACCAAAGGCAAACCTAAACGACACATCAACTTCGAATTTCACCAGTGAATCAATTCAATCATAACCACAACAACAACACAATTTGATTCGAAGTCGTCTACGGAATCTATAAACCTTCCAATTGAATTTAAAGCAAGAAAAATATGTAACGATCCGGCTACTTCGAGCATGAAAATGATCCTTCATTCCGCAAGAATCTTGCCCTCGTAAGGCGCACGTTCTCGATCGGCCAGAGCCAACGAACGTGACAGCAGTAAAATCGACGGTTTCACGCGCGCCGGTCTCGCTCGTTTCGGAATAAATTAAGAGAGCAACAGACTTACCATTCGAATTCGTGTCGCACACCGGGGTCCCTCGATGTTATCTGATAAAACAACGTCTATTCAGCGTGCGTCCTCTCTCCGTACTTGTCCTAAGATGGATCGCCTCTCGCCGTAGTTGACAAATACTCGAGTTTCTGAACGATTCTCGACGGCACACACCGATCAGCTGTGCACGCGAAAGGCAGAAGAGAAAACAAAAACGGTAAACACTTCGGTCACGTGAAACTTCAAAATAGCAAGTAAGGAAAACCCGTGTACACTGTTCACAACACCACAACGGGCAGTTTTACTTCGCGAAGTAAAAGTCGAGAACTGTCCTCGGAAAACGCTCGCCCGTAGGAGGGCCTTTTGTCCCGGTTGTCACGTGTAGGCGGAAAAATCCTGCGACCTGTTCTCGTTGCCGTTTCCTCGGTCACACCGAACCCCGTCCCATTCGTCGTCTCATTTCACCCTCGACGGTTCGCCAGCCTCTCAGCGGGATGCTCGGTTTCGGTTCCGGAAACGTGCTTCGCACCTGTTCCATCGACTTCGATAGACGCGTCTCCGATGATTCTCTCGCGGCAGGACACTTTCACGAGCTCTTTTTTTTTCTCTCGGCATGCGCGCCACGTTCGAAGACCTCTTGCGTTCCCGCCCCCGTGTACACCGCGCCAGTCCTCGCCGATACTTTTTCTCTCGCGTCGATCCTGGGATCGATGGTATCGGAGTGATCGACGGACGCTTTTCGCCGAGCTTCCGGAGTCACCGTTTTACACGGTGTTCAGTTTTAATCACGCTATCCTTTCTCAGGCTTTGGAGCCTGATTTTCTTCTAGGAATCGATTGTTGCTCGCGGAAGCGTCTTTGGGTTTTTTCAATGGATTTCCCTGTCAATGTTTACGAACAGCAGTGGAACGATGCGCAACGGACCCCGATAGTTTATCGTCCGGCACAATCGATTTCACCGAGATCATGATCCGCGCTCGAAACCAGTTTTCGATTGAGGAACGGATGCAGCACTCTCTCGAAAAATGCGGCGTTCGCGGCTGCGCACAAGCCGCCTTGTGTTCGATGCAGGCGTCGAGTGGCGACTGTCGTTTCTTCCGACAGTCGGCTGCTCTCTGGCCTGTCTCTTCCCCCTCTTCGTCGGCATCGAGAGCCCCGACTACACCACGGATTTATGCTATTACCGCACCGTTGCCACCCCCTATGCTCCACTGCGCCTCCGCCTATGGCTAGTGGGCTTCCCGGTGGCCTCTTCTTTTCAATCGTGCCAGGCATTCTCCCTTTTGCCCTTAAGGGGCTATTCTGCTCCGAAACACTCGCAAAACCTATTTCTCTTTGCATTTCCTTAGTGTGGACTTTTAACAATTTTTTTTAAGGGTCGCGACGTCCACAGAATGTTAGTTTTCAATGTTTCCTAATCGTGGACACAGTTTTCTTCAAAAGGGATGGAACTCGATGATTATATTAATTGATAGTACTTCGTACAAGCATAGGAAAGCATTCCAAGGCTTTCTACCAAGAAACAGGCTCTTAACCTACTTTTTACAGAACCAGTGTTAAGTAGACCTCAGAAATAGGCTTCTCCCAACACGTGAATATCTATCAAGCAATATAAATAACATTATCATGCTATTCAACCTCTTCTAACGTTATTGCACAGTCCAGTCATTCTCAAGTATTTCAAAGCAGACCCTACAAAAATAAACAGTAGTAGTTTATTCCAATAGTCGTTGACGATCAATGTATCACTGGGAAGATACGTTCAAGTTAACCGTATCTCTCTACTTTAAAAATTTCATTTCGCGCCCTCCTGGGATTATGAGACCCACTCCTTCTATAGGGGCTGCGCACCCCAAGAAAACCGTGATGTACACCATGCAACGATGAGAATTTTTCGTACAAACCTCGCATTCGAAGCGCAAGATAAGGGTTAAAAATTACCTTCTTTCCGATATCCCTCCGGCAGCGTTCGCACAGGGTGGGATCCTCCTCCGAATCCTCCATCGAGGGCTCGATCTGGACAGCCGTGGACTTGGTTCGAGTGTCCTAGCTCGGAGCGCATCGGTTCCGGTCCCTCGTTGTACGTACGCTCTGTGTACACCCACACGGTGTCCGTGCGAAAACCGGCACGGCGTGTGCACGCACGTGCGTGCCATGCCACGCGATTCCAGCCCCCTGCGGAATAAATCAAGTGAAGAAAACCTGCCGGAAGGTATTAACGTTGGGGTCGGTTCACCCCGTGTTGTGTCCCTTCGCATCGGAGAGGGTTAAGCTCTCCGACCCCCTCGGCCCCTCCGCTGCCCTTATCGCGCGTCCCTGAAACGCCGTGTACTCCCCGGGGATCTCCTCGTCTGGATTTACTCGACTGACGAGCGATCCTGCTCGCTAGTACGCTTGAAGTGGACGAGAGGGAAAGAGAGCGCAAGCTAGCGGCATGTTACTCGAGCGAGCGAGGTGGAGCAATTTTGAGTGGGGGTTGATGTTAGCGAGGACTCAAGAGTGAGGGAATCCCTTATCAGAGGTCGCGCATGACGAGACAAGCTAATTGTGTTATCAGTGCACAACGGACGCTGGCCCCCTCCCTGGACCCGTCGTCTCGTCGTACCGCTGGCCGCCCTTTCCGATGCGCAAAGCGCGGGTGTTTATTTTGTAAACTGTGCTAACATGTGCCCCGACCGTCGGCAGCCTCCGCGTTGAAAATTGCAACCAGGGTGGGCGAGAGAGCGATCGAGAGCACGCTGTACTGGATGTTTGGGAATATTTTCGTGGGCAACCATCGCGTACGATGATTCCCGCGTGCAATCCCGCGTGTATCAACTATGAGTGTCTTGTTTATTTCGGTGAAAGGGAGGAGGGGCGAAAGTGTTTATCTTTCGTCTAAACATTCGTTCTGGTTCGTTTTTGATAAAATACTTCTTTTATTTGATAAAATTGTGGTTTGAGACTTGGGTATCTTATGGAAATGTAGTCGACGAAATGAAGTTTCGAGGAGGTAAAGTCTGAATTATCGCATGGCGATCTTCGTATACACCATCATCCAGGGGTATTGCCATAACGCAGGCGAATCCATTTATTATTCTATTAAATTCGTAGTTTCCCATCGGAGGCCCACTCCCGCCCGGAGCTATCTCTCCCTCATGACTTAATGCGATATTCATACCGAGGAGGAAAGGGAACTAACCCGGGGTCTGGTTCATATGCTGGGTCGTAATTAAGGGGTCATTCTGGTTTGAAGATTTTCGTAGAAACGCGAAACTTTGCGGTCCCGTTTATGTACGATTTGGGTAGCTGTGTGAATTTTGTAGCGACTATATGTATGATTTTGTAGGAGGTAGACGAAGTTATCTCAGACGTATCAAGAAATAATGTCTTGTCACGTTGACACGGTTGCATCGACTGGAATTGTTAAAAATACAAAGGTTGAATTTTCGCTGAACCTTCAAGATTAAGACAAATAAAATAAGCGAGTAAGTTCCAAGTCTGTATGTTGACTCGATAGGAACAGGAACAAAAATCGAATTATATTGACATCCACTGATTGTTGTGTTGTTTAAATAACGATATTAATTTGTTGAAGTAATAATGTTTCACGAGAATGCGAAAAAGGAACAACAGATCTGCCGCTACCCTCTAAAAATGTTTGATATTAATTTCGTTTGATATTAATTTCCACAAGGGTGCGAAATGCTTCTCATCAACATAGGTGTCCCGCAAAGGAGATCGGCATATAGGTCTGTGGAGTAGTACCTAAATTAATAATTACGAGTTCCCGGCGGTAATTATGTGTGCAGGCTCCCGTCGAACAGGTAGACGGGGGCGAGCAGGTAATTGCACTCGCGTGTATACGTTCTCTCGTACAAGCGGGTGGCAGAAACGCCAGCACATACAGGGTGTCCTACGATTCGCGATAACTCGTTCAAAAACATTTGGAAAGCGTAGAATGCAATTTTGTTGTTTTACAGTTTTGTCTGGAAAGTTTTGAAATTATTTCTTCTTAGTTATTCACAATAAAACAATAAACTAATGAACAATTCGATAATACTTTTATTCTTTACCATCTTAAATACATATTGTATTTGTATCGCAGTAAATGTAACGTACCAAAGTCTGATGGTTACACGTAGGATATAAAAAATGATAATATTATCGGTTAGTTTGTTAGAAATATTTAAAGGTAGCTCTAAATTTAACCTCGCCTTAACCTCATTTCCAAAGCGTCCATTATAAATTTCCATATTGGCTATCAAACAACCGTCGATAACAGAGAAAATGGACGAGGGCCGGATAGACTACGTGTACGTATCAGATAAATGCAGCTTCTCGATTCAAAATGCATTTTCCCCTTTAGAGATTAGCCCGGCTATATCGTCGACGAGAAACTCCCGGCTTCCCCAGACGGGGTCCTCCAATTTCTGTAAACTTCCGTAAATCCTCGTCTGCGCTTTCCACCCCCGTTCCGTCCGTCGATCTTCCAGGTGGCTAACCGACAATTAAACTTTCATAACCTGTTCATTAGCGCGAATTAACGCGGTGCGCTAACTCATCTGGATTCCGCTAATGCAACGCACTTAATTTACAGCGCAGGCCGTCCTCGTGCAAGCTGCAGGGGTGTGCTCGGCCTCCGTCTCCCCGGAGGACACGTCGATGAAACAGAGACGGGGTGGATAAGTGAGATCATAAACGACACATGAGAAACAGAGATACGGGGGTGGTGTGGGTGGGACAGGGCGGGGGAGACGGCGGGGCAACGACAGAGGGACATTTAGAGACTGATGGCGCAAACCTTTTAGGCAAACTAATGCATCGAACCTGTTACATCGGAGAGGCTACTCGCACTGTTCGTCCCCTTTCCCACCCCTTCTGTCGCGTACTTGGATGTGTACCAGCTGGATTCATTAAGGGAAACACATCCCATGTCAGGGCTAGATGGCGACCTCCTCGATTCCAGTAAACTCCTTTTTTCGGGGACATCCAAACGATTGTAGTAGATAATAGATGGCGATCATTGGGAGTCCAGTATTTCTTTATTTGTGCGTTCAATTTAATTCCACGATAAAAGTGTCTTTAATCCTTTATTTATCTTATAGAGTTGTCGTTAACAAGATTCCAAAAGAAAGAGCTTGTGCTGCCATCCAACAATTAAAAACGAACTTCATAGAAGTGGACTTGAAAGTTATAAATAGGTTTCAAAGCGTTTAATTAATACAGTGCCATACAAAAATTGACGGGAAAAATTGAAGTCCTGGCAGTATATAACAACAAAGCTACGAAATGCATACAACAGACTCGTTCTAGCAATTAGGACGCTAGGGCTCGAGTATCGGGTATATTCATCTAATTTGTTTATGCGAGCAGCGATTATCTGCGATCGTTGAAAGTGATCGAACGTGGAAGGTATTCGGTGGAAGGGTTGCGCAATGTGCTTTCTATCGTACTCGTTACTTCATATTATCGATCGACCTCTAGCAGCTGACTTACACGACTAGTTATTCCGTGATCAGCGATCGCGATTTGCGGCCGAGGCAATCGCTCGGATACCCTGGTATACCTTGTGCCATTCTTTGCTTTCTCGTAGCATTTTTCTCCGCAATATCGCCGCATGAACTATGCGTCTCAACTATGCGTCTACCGGCACCCAGACAGCAGGAATAAATGTATCGAAAGCCACGCACACCTAACGCGTTTACACCAAGAATGTACAACCAGTTGAGGAATAGCACGTGCGTTTGGTATGCTTTTGAAACAGTCGAACCGGAAAGCAATTTAACATTTTAAGCGAATTAGCGGTTAAAAAGCGCTTGACCTTTGCTTTCACTTTCAAAGGAGTCTTTGTGGGCTCGACAAGGATCATTTTGGGGTATCTCACTCACCTACAATAAAATTTGTAGTGCATAAAACAGAGGAAGTAATGAGACATATTATGATTCAAACATCTAGGAAAAATAAAATTTTCATCAATAATTTAAAAACGTATGGAACTATAGAGATAACGTGAGATAACGTTTGAAAGAAATTTCTCTACATTCTAGGACCGAATAAAAATAAAAAGTTGGATGAGAGAATGCCTAAAAAATATGGATAAATGGACCTCTTTATTCCGTATCTATAATAAAATCGTCTAGATCTCAGATGTCCTCCAATTTTCATGGCGAGTCTCGACCCTCGCGAAAGCAAGCGATGAGTTTACAAGTGAAACAACCAGAGCTCCTCAATCTCGCTTTACCACTATGAATCCTAGACAGTGGAGGCTCTGTGCGTTCCCGCCGTTTCTGGTTGGTTTCACTTCTCAGGATTTCCTGTTTCCTGCATCGTGGATGACCCTATGAATGAGCTGCAGTTGCACGTCACTGTTGCAGCTGCGGCTCCTCCATGCTCGCGAAGCGGATCGCGAACCGTGGCCGCGTAATGCGAGGGGAAAGATGGAAAATGAGCGAACGTTGCGAAAAAAGGCTGAGAATTTAGAAAATAATGTTTTCAGGATTCGTTTGTCGATCGCAAGTTCTTTTTTTTTTAACACGTCTTTTTAAACATTCGTCGTAGTATTTAATTTTTTAACGTCATCAAATATATGAAACTTATCCAGATTGATCGAAGAGATCCCTAATTCATAAAGTGAGCTTAATAGACGAGAATTACGGTGTCGAGGAAAATTTCATACCGAAATTCCTTGTTTGCGTGTAAATGATTTCCCGTTAAAAGTATTTCTCCGATTGGAGTAGCCTCTCGCTGGTCGATGGAAACCTATTAGCGGTAATTAAATAAACACATTAAATAAGTACATCATCGATAAAGTGCATTTCGCTATAGGCTTGATTGAATTAAACCGAAATCGATACGAAATGGAGATTGAAACTTTTCTCTGTCCGAAACTTGGAATAATAGAGGCCGAAGAAGTTGACATAATCTCGTTGTTACCGCGTTTGTAGATTCTGTTTGGTTGACAAAGTAATTCAGCACGAAAACCGAAAATGCGTCGATGTAGAAATTCTATAATTGGCGCGGTTGTAAGAAACGTAAAATTCCTGGAACCGATGTCATCGCGAGACATGCGCGATATCCGTTGCAATCTCGAAGCTTGAATAGGCTTCGCGCGGCATCGAAAAGCCGAGCAATTAATTAATTAATCTGTTAATTACAGCTGCGGACTCGACAGCTGTTGGCGAGGTTCAAAGAAGGTCGACGCTGAATGAGACCTTTATGATTACAGAAAAGTGCCATCTTGTAGTTTTTACTTGCACGTTCTACTGCTTCCTTTTATCGGTCTTTTCTACGCCCTCTTGGAACGAAGCGCTCGTTAAACCTAATTTTCTCCGAGCTATTTGTTTTAATTAGCCCGCTCAGTTGTGCTCCGCCACTTTGTGTTTCTTCGAACGGAGCGCGCGTTGAACTAAATACATATCGTAGACAAGGCATCAGCCGAGCAAAGGAAAATGTTTAAATTTATATACGTGGAACTAAATTGAATAATGCATGAAACAATTGTATATATTTGATATATAGCATATAAGAACAGTATAAAAAAATTTGAAAACGGTCATTTGCGGTAAGTTTAGTGTTAAAAACAATTTCATTATTACTTTGGACCAGTTAATTATAATAAATGTCGAGCTCGCCTCGACTTCACGAAAGATCGGGCCACGACACACACTCTCTCATCACTTTTGTACAAAACGACTCGTCGTGCAGGGTGTGAATCACCTGCAGCGCCTTTCTTCCTCGACTTTCGATCATTTCGACCCGGAACCACCTGGCCCTCTGTTCTTATCCACAGACTCGTCCCACTTTCCCACGTGATTGCTTCATCTAGAAGGTTGGAGTTAATCTGACTAGCTCAAACTTGTACCGTTGGACGATTCGATCTTCATCCACGCCTCTACCTGTTCGATAATTGCACGTGAGGATAATCTTGCCAGGTAGCCTGAAATATAAGGTGTTTTGACAAGCAGGGTTGTTTGGAAAGCTCTCGAAAATGACCTGCGTCAAAGAAAGATGGCTTCGACGCTCTTTGTGTACGGTAGATATCTTCGTTAGTTAATTCTTTTCCCCTAAGAAATTGATTGTCCCGTGAACGTAATTTTACGTTTTATTATTTTATGACGGATCAGAACTCATTCTTCTTTCCATGCATTCATTATATTAGGTTTGCACAATTTACATTTACAAAAGGCAATTCGTCTCATATTTTACCTTGAAGTGATTTTAAACGTGGACTTTAACTTTCATTTCCTAGTAAGAACATCTAGGAATAATGTCTCGGTATCCAGACCGTTTCTAATGCAGTATGATTCACTTTCTTAAGAAATCTGATTTTTACAGATTTCCTAGTATTATAACCACGATGTTTGTAAAGATTGCTCGGAACATTTGTTGTACAATGATCCAGAAAATTTTACCTCATCTGTGAAAATGTTTACAAAGTTCATGTTCACAAAGATTACCACTCAATCTTATTCTCCTAACTTCTTTAATACTCTATTTTATAATTTTCTTTTCTCTTGAACACTATACATATTTTAAAGTGTAATAAATTTCCTCCGCCAGGTAGGTCACAAATATTTTTCTGCAGCTGCATTACTCTTCGAATCGAAATTCTGAGTCATTTCAGTTGTTCTCTGATATTTTGCGTCATCGCACTCAATACGGTGATCGGCCGATTTTTAATGGAAAAGCGACTGCGAAATTTATATTTGTATGCAACGTAATTACGTCGTAACGAAGACTAAAGTCCGATCGCTGGCGCGTTCTCAGTAATTAGCCGTGATTCTATGGTTCTGAAGATTTAACTGGAAGTATAACTAAGAATAGTTGGCAATCCGATGAATCAAGAACGGATGAAGATTTGTTTTCACGAACACTATGCATCAGAATATTCTCAACGAGTCCCACTTCATACTTTTGCTTTTGTTTTGTACGTTTTCGATAAAAATGGAGGCACCTTTGATGTATCTTCGTGAACAGAATCTAACGGTGATGGATTCTATATAAAAAACATTGGTATGAATATTATAAATTCTATTCTTTATTTTTATACTTTTATTCTTTTATCGGTAGAAACATCCCTTATCAAATGCACGTCTCTAAGTTTTATGAAATTGTTCGTTCGGTACGCCGAGCACGTTTCTATGTTGACAGGCATTTTGCTCAATGGAAAAGGCAAATAACCGTTTACTATTCTTCGATGCTGGTACAGGGATTGGGATAACTTATCAAGCAAACTTTGCCGATCCCGAAGGGTTCGACCCAGTGAGAGGACGGGGAAACGTGTTCTTTTGCGTTTTCTTCCAAGCATAACGCAATAATACCACATTTTTCATAACTTTTACTAGCATATACCGTATCAGTTTCCATGTAACATCTACTATCGATAAAATAATCAAATAAGTTCCATAGACGTGATTGCTCGAAAGGGAAATCCATGAAAAATAATATTGAGAACGTAAAATATATAATTTTCTACGTGTTAATTTTGGGCTACAAAGTGAGCGAAGCGAACAAAGTTCAAGAAGCTCTGTTTCATAGTAGACACGCGTAAAAATAAATTGTTCTGTTTGCAAGACACGTCGTCTCTGTATCATGTTCATCGTGGCAACAAGACATTCGCTAGATACTATACCAGCCCCCGCAATCGTTAATAATGTTGAGGCGAAGAATTATTAGGGGGTGCGCTATCATTCTGTCTCGTGGCGTGTAAACAAGAGGTTCGTGCCTGAAGGCCCTCTCGGCACTCGAGATTCTCAAATAATATAATTTTTTGGAAAAAAAATTTAACCGACTTCCAAAAAGGTGCAGTGAAAAATATGAAATAATTTCTAGTCAATTTATATGAATACCCACTAGCTCTAGATATAATTGCTTAAAAGTATGGGAAAATGCAGTGAAAAGTATGCAATAATTACATTATCCACCGAGCGTCTACATTACCGACAGATTAATCTGCATTATCGACCGTGCACTCCACATTATCGACAGACTAATCTGCATTATCGACCGATCACTCTGCATTATCAGCCGAGCAATCTGCAGTATCGGCCGACTACTCTACATTACCGACATAGTAATCTGCATTATCGACCGATCGCTCTACGTTACCGCCATTGCAATCTGCATTATCGGTTGAGCACTCTACATTACCGGCAGGGTAATCAGCATTACCGACGGAGTAATCTACATTACCGACGGAGTAATCTACATTATCGACCGAGTATTCTACATTACCGACAGTGTAATTTGTATTATAGGTCAAGCACTCTACATTTGCGACAGAGTAATCCGCATTATCTCCCGAGCACTCTACATTACCGACAGAGCAAGCTGCATTACCGATAGAGTAATCTGTATTATCGACAGAACAATCTACATTACCGGCAGAGCACTCTACATTACCGACAAAGTATTCTGCATTACCGACAAAGTAATCTGTATTACCAACAAAGTAATTTGTATTATCTCTCGATCGCACTACATTACCGACAGAGCAATCTGCGTTACCGACAAGGTAATCTACATTGCCGACAATGTAATTTGTACTATCGATCGAGCACTCTACATTTTGCGACAGAGCAATCTGCATTATCGACCGAGCACTCTACGTTATCGACTTTTGCTGCTGTATCTGACTTTTGTTGGAGGTCCTTGAAAAAATTTTGCAAAAATTTATTTTCATTGTTTGAAATCATTGTTGGTGCAAAATTGCTATGCTCTGGTGTTACTCGACAAGGAATTTACCAAACGCAATCAATCCTTTCGCAAGTATTTGCACATGGATTCCTGATAATCTCATTTGCAATTATACAGGATGTCCAAAAAATGTTGGATATCTCTCGATTTTTTACCGACAGAGCAATCTGCATTATCAACCGAGTAATCTGTATTACCGACGTAGTAATCTACATTACCGACAGAGCAATCTGCATTATCAACCGAGTAATCTGTATTACCGACGGAATAATCTGCATTACCGACGGAGCAATCTACATTACCGACGGAGCAATCTACATTACCGACGGAGCAATCTGTATTACCGACGGAGTAATCTGTATTACCGACGGAGTAATCTGTATTACCGACAAGGTAATCTGTATTACCGACTGAGTAATCTGTATTACCGACGGAGTAATCTGCATTACCGACAGATTGATCTGCATTACCGACAGAGCAATCCGCATTATCAACCGAGTAATCTGTATTACCGACAAGGTAATCTGTATTGCCGACTGAGTAATCTGTATTACCGACTGAGTAATCTGTATTACCGACGGAGTAATCTACATTACCGACAGAGTGATCTGCATTACCGACGGAGTAATCTACATTACCGGCAGAGCAATCTGCATTGCCGACGGAGCAATCTGTATTACCGACGGAGTAATCTGTATTACCGACGGAGTAATCTGCATTACCGACGGAGTGATCTGCATTACCGACGGAGTAATCTACATTACCGACAGAGCAATCTGTATTACCGACGGAGTAATCTGTATTACCGACGGAGTAATCTGCATTACCGACGGAGTGATCTGCATTACCGGCAGAGCAATCTGCATTATTGACGGAGCAATCTGCATTATCGACGGAGCAATCTGCATTATCGACGGAGCAATCTGCATTACCGATGGAGCAATCTGTATTACCGACGAGTGTTCCGCGGGAGAGGGGGCGTTGAAACAATTTTTCCTTAGCGAAAATGTTGCCCGAGGCTTCGTTAAGGAGATAATGCAGAAACAGAAACTCTCGACCAATCAGAGCGCAAGTATGCCACTGGAGCATAGGTGTTAGCATAGGCCCCGAAGCCTCGAGCAACATTTTCGTTTCAACGCTCCCTGCCCCGTGGAACAAGTCTTTTCAAGGATTTCCAACAAAAGTCAAATACAACAGCAAAAGTCGTAACGTAGTGTGCTCGGTTGATAACACAGATTACTCTGTCGCAAATGTAGATCGATAATACAAATTACTCTGTCGGTAATACAGATTGCTCTGTCGGTAATGTAGATTGCTCCGTCGGTAATACAGATTGCTCCGTCGGTAATGTAGATTGCTCCGTCGGTAATACAGATTGCTCCGTCGGTAATGCAGATTGCTCTGTCGGTAATGCAGATTGATCCGTCGGTAATACAGATTACTCCGTCGGTAATGCAGATTGCTCCGTCGGTAATACAGATTACTCCGTCGGTAATGTAGATTGTTACGTCGGTATTGCAGATTGCTCCGTCGATAATACAGATTGCTCTGTCGGTAATGCAGATTGCTCTGTCGGTAATGGAGATTGCTCTGTCGGTAATGGAGATTGCTCTGTCGGTAATGCAGATTACTTCGTCGGTAATGCAGATTGTTACGTCGGTAATGCAGATTGCTCCGTCGATAATACAGATTGCTCCGTCGGTAATACAAATTACACTGTCGGTAATGTAGAAT
>NW_026534333.1:7864074-7887456 GCF_026225885.1 Hylaeus anthracinus | reverse complement strand
AGAATACTCGGTCGATAATGTAGAGTACTCGGTCGATAATGCAGATTGCTCTGTCGGTAATGTAGATTGCTCTGTCGGTAATGCAGATTGCTCCGTCGGTAATACAGATTCCTCCGTCGGTAATGTTAAGTACTCGACCGATAACGCAGATTGCTCTGTCGGTAATGTAGTGTGATCGAGAGATATCCAACATTTTTTGGACACCCTGTATAATTGCAAATGAGATTATCAGGAATCCATGTGCAAATACATGTGAAAGGATTGATTGCGTTTGGTAAATTCCTTGTCGAGTTACACCAGAGCATAGCAATTTTGCACCAACAATGATTTTAAACAATGAAAACGTCTATGAATTTTTGCAAATGGGAACATCACGAATTCATCTATTATGAAATGCGGAAGGTTCTATCGCGCTCGGTAATTTCCTCACCGAGTTACATCATATAATAGGAATTTTGCATCTGTGATCATTGCGAAAACCTCTCCGGCAGCAAAATGTAAGGGGTTTCATAGATTTCATCAGTTTCAGGTCAAATATACGTGAAATAGTACGCTTTTTGCGATAAAAAGTGATATAAAGTAGTAAAAAATAAGACAAGGACAAATGTTTTGTTATAGGACCAAATGGCAAATGCTCTTCCAGATGCAAGAAGTTTCAATATAATTGGTCTATCCGTCTCGGAGTAAGAACCAAGATAAAATGTTTCTGTTTAAAAAAAAACGGTTAAAAAATGACCAATCACAAAATGTTTCTTTTACGTGACCAACTGTAGGAAACGTCGATGGAAAAATCAAATCGAACTTTTCTGTGTGGAATAGGATCGCGTCAAGGTTATCCAGATGGTGGAGAAAGGAACCGTGGCGCCACTGATGAGCCACAATTACGGTAAATCTCCGCGTTTCTTACCCTAGAAGCCGATGGAAGGCTAACCGCGCCGTAATGAATTAAAAAAATACTGTTTTTTTTCCAGGCACCAGTGTGCACATAAGTTACGAGGATTGCGCAACGATTCTGTATTTTTTAATAAGGCGAGCAAGTAATAAATACTGGTTGTTTCGCAATTGTCGGAAACGTTCTTCGCACGAAGTAATTTATTTTGAAGAATGCGCAATGCTTTGAAGCAAAATTGCATTGTTTAGAAGGAGCAATTTTGTACCAATTCATGCATCAAGGAAAAGTCAACAGAAATCGATGCAAGTAACAGAACCGATAAGAGAAATGGACTCGAAACACCTCAGAAATAATGGACTGAATTGTAAATACAGGTGTAAACAAAACTCTTCTCTGTCCAAAAATTTGTAACGCTCGATTATTCACAGTTCTTCCCACACTTTCCTTTTCGTTATGTTCGTAATTGGATCGCCATTACGATCACGGATTCCCAGAGGCTTGAATCATCTTTTAGAAATTTGTTCAGCGGTGGCAATGCTAAATGTGTATATTTCGAAAGCGTCGAGACGATTAACGGACGAACGAGAGCGACAACGAAAAGCGAAGTGCGACGACCAACGGCCCTTTATGGGCCTTCTTCGAAGCAGAAACACTTTCCTTAATGAAAGCGAACGCCTTATGCCGCCTCGTAATAGGCATCAATCCATTCGAGTGCGTGCCTTGCGCAATGTCCGGCACAGAAACGCGAACCAAGTCGTTCGTTTTTCCTCCGACGCCACATTGCCCGAAAAAAGACGAAAATTGGAGAAAGTGTTGCTTTTGTTTGTAATTATTACCATATCGTGTGCAAAGGGTAATCTATAGTTAAAACGAAGTGAGAAACGTTGTTCCTTGAGTGCAGGAGATACGAATGAAGGACCCCAAAAGCCATTAGAAACTTGTAGGAAAGATAAATGTCGAGGGAAGTGGTCCAGAATGCCTAGGATTGTTTACTTGGGGACACAGTGCGAAATACACATGTTAAACTACGTACAATTTTTTTTGGACCACAACAGTCTACAAGTGATGTTTGTAATGTTGAAGGATCAAACGAATGTAGCAAATTATCGACACTTTCTCTGTGCGATTGCTCAGAATTTTGAAACGTGTACGACTTCACGTTTTAGTAATTTATTTAATCCTTAAAACGGAGGTTCAATGGCCTCTGAAGAGCCGTACGAGAATAGAGAAAACGAAGATGACAATGATTTCGAGTTGAAGAAACTCCGCGAGAAGGCAAAAATTGCTAGTATTTATCATACTGGTAAAGAAAAATTCCAGAGGAACCCGAATCTTTCTCATGTTGTTCATGCTGGCTTGCATATTTTTCAGTTCGTAAGTAATTACACAGTGATAACGAAATTGTTAATATGAATTATGTTCTTCTTTCATTAATATGATATAAAACTTTTATAAAAGGAATATTTATATTTCAATTCAAAAAACTTGTATTTAATTTACACGGTGCCATATTTTTTTATTTGAAGGTTATTTAATGTTACCTTAATTCTGTCAATTCTTTTGATTGAAAGTAATTATGCCATTTAGATTTATTTGCATTAACGCCGTTTTCATTTCTTCAAAGAAATTTCGTGTTAGAAAAGAGTGTCGCGAAAACTCGAATAAAACTACATGACCGAGGAATGCGTAAATATTTATGAAACGCGGTCGCGTTTCTCCCAATAACACAAATATTTTCTGACGACTCAGGTCCTTCCTTTTTCTCGCTGATTAACGTTGTAACCGATCAAATTTCCCTAGTCGCGTGTCGCTAATTATTTAGATCTGTGTTTGTAGTATTCAGCAGGAAGCAAATTGGAGACACTGGTTGGTATCATCGCGATTACAGTGACCCAATTAACGAACTTACAAACTTCATCGACAATTAATGCATAAATTTCAGCTTTTATAGCAAATATAAAATTCTCTGTAATCTATGAAACTGAGATTTATGCATTAATTGTTAATAATGATTATGAAGGTTTCCTTGTAGTTTTTGAATTATAACTTTGGGTGATGATAGTATCTCTTATCTCATGAAAGTTGTTTTATTAACTCTGTGAAATATGAGATTTTGAAAAAAATATCTGTTTATATGGCGCCACCAAATTCCATTTTGTCGCAGACGACGTGAAAGTATAACGCGTCACTGTCACTTGAAACGATTTAGCGAAACAATACCCGGATGATTCAATGACGACCTAAGAATTGCAAGGGGTTCCGTCGGTTTTATTATGTAATCGGACACGAGATCTCGACATGCATCAAATTGTATTGCGTAAACGCGCGTGTCAGGGGCCAATTTCTGTTTTCTTTATCAGTTCAGACTACACCGAGAACGACGTGCTTCGGTGTTTGATTACGTTTGTTCCGGTTTCTCGAGCGTTTTACAACGCGAACGTTAAGCGAAACGACCACGCATCAGTCACGTTGCTGTTGTAACACTTTTCATCAGACAGAAATTTTATTTCTCTAAATTCTTTGATAATTTTAGGAAATTTCTGTAGATGATTAGTCTGGCCATGGAAATATTTCACCACGTTCATCATTTCGTGATCAAGAAAATTCGTAAAGAAGACGAATCCATTCCCACGTTACCCGAAGAAAGAAACCCAATTTTTTACGTCTATCCGATTTGTATGGTTTTCAGCGTCGTGTTTGCAGTTTTGTGGCTTGTCACGAAGATATGCGAGAGAAGGCCCATAATCGTCAGTAACTTTTTAACATGTTAATTCAGCATAAGATGAAGCGATGTATATTAACATATATTCGTTAAATAAATAGTGATTCCAAAACTCTTCGATTTAACTAATTAAAATTAGATGCTTCGAACAACTACAGGTTCTCATTGGTTGCTTCACCGCGGCATTTTTAATGCTATTGGCAGGAATAATGGAAATGAAGCACATCGATATACACGTAAATCTCGATGAAGTCACCGATGAAGAGCTGTTGAGGCATCCTGTTTTTATCCACAATTTTATCATGTGCTTGTTGTCGATCTTCTGCATGCTTATTTATCTCATACAGGGTTGGATTCTATTCGACTACTGGCGTTGGGTACGTCGAAAGATGTGATCGAATATGGATTGAAAAAAAGAATTTTTCTCCACGTTTACATGCGAACTGGTTCCTTTTTAAATGTATTTATTTATCTTTTTTAGAGCAAACTACAAGGAAGTATCGACGATGCATCGAACGATTTGCGAGTTTCCGACTCGAGTGCTGATACCGACATCAGTGAGTCTCGAGAAAAGGTTAACAAGCATGAAAGTAAAGAGAAGAATGAGCGTGGTAAACTGGACCCAATACCCGGTTTAGAAGAATTCCCTTCCTTGACATCGATATCACGGACAATTAGTATTGTGAGGCAAAAACCACAAATGCTTTCAATTTTTCAATTGCGTTACCAATTACTCCGCCATCTATAAAAAAGTAAAATGTAAAGTGTATCGTTACTTTTAGAACGTGGACGAAGAACCTGTAATTTTATATTGCTGCTTCGTAGACTGTTATAATTATATAAGACACGTAAAGATGACGAGGCCCATGCATGAATTTCAAGTGATTCATGTAATGTAACGCTTCGAATTAAATTAAACAATGTTCATAAACATTCGCGCCTTCGACGACCATAGAAACTTTGCGCGACATCTGTGAGTATCTATTTCAAACTCTGGGTGCTCTTGATAATTCAGGGACTTACCCTTATCATTTCAGAGCTACATTCAACGTTATCGAATGAGAACGGAACAAGATTACAGCGCCTCTAGTAGTTGGTATTGAAACTAACAGTACCGAAAATTCCTTATTCAAAAACAATCGAAATTGGAACTAATTTGAATTTAGAGAATATCTTTGCAAAGAATCCAAATTACATACTCGTATTTTCATACTCCATTATTCCCGTAAATATGTAATAGTTTCATACTCTACAATCAAGCTATATGTATAAATTATAAACCGCAGCTCATTTGCTATGCAATTATGAATGGATTACGCTACTAGGCGTGATGCAGTTAGTAATTATGTATTAAATAATATCGATTGACCACGTGGAGGACATGGACACACTTAACCACATGCCGTTCTACTATTATAAAGAATGTTAATACCTTTGTTATATTCTTTTGGTCAAGATCGATCGCTGTTAGAATACAGTAAGAAGTAGAATTTTCAGAAAAATGTGCATTGAAAATATACATACACATTTTTTAATCGTTATATAAATCTTACTTTTATATCTAGCAATGTGACTATTTGCATCAGTCGTAGAATATTTAATACAATGCCATGTTAATAGTATTAATTAATGAAATAATGTAAAAGTAGTTCTTTCACTATCACTTTCCGAATAAAAACTTTTTGTATATCGATTGAAAAGTTTTAAATTAATGGGATCAAAACTGTATAAATCCGTAAATGTATCATTTCGTGGAAAACTTGACTACTCGATTACTATACATGCCACGACTATGACGTTTTCTTCATGCCGACATAGGTAATATCTATTAAGGAATGTGATGCAACACGCATGTTCTTGGAGTTCGCTGCTATAAATTCCACTTAAGTATGTGAATTTTGTATCCGAGTGACACGATATGACGTCATCGTGCAATCAGTGTAATGATGTCACTCGCGAGGGCGTAGACTCGGTGTAAAGTTCCTCGGTAATAGAATTCGTAAAAATCGTGACTTAGATTCAGCTGTGATTACTCTAGGCTCTCACTATAGCATCAAGTGCGCAGATGTTTGAATAGGTATCCGAGATATGCGACGGCCAAAAATGAAACGAATAATACGCGTGAGTCACGCAAACATAATCGATAATATTTTCAGCGTGCCTTGTACAACGTACAACTGTAACGAAATTTTCAATTACGACACAAGTATTAAAAGTCAAACTGCGCCGAGTTAATGAATCACGAGACTAGAATCATAATAAATTTAATTCGAAATGTTATGTAGAGAAATTTCAATTGCGATACAACTGTTACAAATGGAATTGTGTCAAGTCGATACGAGTCTCGAGACGTAAAAATGTTAATTTTGAAACGTTATCTTACAAACGCCTGATTTTATTAATCAACTCTTTGAGATCCAGATTTTCTGTCTTCAATTAATTATACAATGCCCAAAATTTCCGATTGGAAAGAGCACAACAAAAAAGTTTCTTTTGTACAAAAAAAAGAGGAAATGCACTTTTTTAGAATTTTTCTTTTTCTTTTTATTTTTAGAGATCCCTTATATTAACACTCGTGTGAAAAGACTATTGTGCAAAGGGAGGGGTTAGCTGTACAGCAGCAAGTGTGGAATCACCTTAAGGGAATGCGTAAACGTAGCTCTGTTTCGGTTAGTCGTAAAAATCGGAGCTCGGCGTCACTCCTTTACAATACGCGTTCAGTCTTCGGCACCAGTCGTTGCTAAACCATCGTCTTGTGAACATCTACGCGCAGTGTCACGAAACCAACAAGTTTATCATGTAAGTCGGTCTTCGGTAAACAAGTGGGTCAATATTAATTTGACAACGCTTGCACAAAGTATTCAAATTATATATGTAAACAAACTAGAACTTAACGTAACCGGCGCTGAAAATGGAATAAGGATACGTACTAATGTAACGTTCGGTCCTTGGAACATTTGTTAATATATTTCATAATAATGACGTTTATTTGTTAATTGAATATCTTGGTAAATAATTAAGAAAGATGGTTACAAAAAGTAAGCATTGTGACAAGCAGTCAAAATAATATAAGAAACTTGTATTGCTTGGCAAATTGAGAAAAGTGATATAAATAAGTATAATTTATTATATGTTTAGCTATTTAATATTTTCGTTGTGATTTTAAAGCATTGACTCCAGCAGTGTTTTTCGTTGGTTGTGTGTATTTTAGATTGCAACGAGGACCTTGCGTGTCAGGATTTTATCTTAATCGAGCGTCGTTAACTTTGATAACCTTCGTGAAAAGTGACTGAATTCTTCTCATACTTTCTTCTAATTAAATGTTGCAATCGAAAGGAAATATAAATAGGAAAATGATAGAATAAACAGAAATTGTAAAGGAAGTTAATGGAAGTGAAAAAGTAGAATTTTCGTTTGGCTAACCTTTATGAGCACGCAATAAATTAAATGTATTTCAAGCGAAACAGCATCAATTTCGCTCTCGACCATCGCGTGATAACGCAGCTTAAAATTCTTGTAAGATGAGAATGAATAAACAGGTAGGATGAGTAAGCTTCTAGTCTGAACGATCTCCATTCATGCGCAAATTCTATGACTATACTGGCAGTTATCTTAATTAGTGTGACTTAGGATGCACATGTACACATATGTATAATTCATTCATAGAGCATTGCAACTTACATTTGCATATTTAATCACCGGTGTTGCATGAGTAATACAACGAGATTAAAGCGTACGAAGAAATAAGCACCGAGACAGATAAGATTTACAGTGTAAAGAAATCATGCTTGTACTCATACGAAAACGCATATTACATTTTAAAATGAATCGAAAACAAAAATTTCACTGCATTCTTACAATCGAGGATGAAGTATTACAGTAATAGAAAGACGTTACGTAGAGAGAAATTTTAAGAACTGAGCCAAGGCTTTCCGGCACGGTCAATGACTGCACGCGTGAAAGTATACCTTTCTTTCGAGTCTTGAATTTGCAGGTGACATGGTCGCGCCAAATTTTCTTTTCTTATTTTACATAATTTTCTCTGCTATTTTTCTATAATGACGACCGTGTAAACAAACATGACGATGTAGCAGTAGAATGGTCTGGCCATGTATCGTTCCATTCTCTATTTTTGGAGATTACGGGGGAGTTGTCGAGAACACAGCACTACAGTGTTTTGTAAGCTGATCTTTCTGTGAAGTTTCGTGCCTGCCTTCGTAAACTATGAAAATATTCTCCTACGTATGCTTTGCATATCTAAGAATTTATGCTCTGTTATCGATTATCTTTTGTTTCAAAATTTGATAATATTAAAATATATGCCTGGCTCTGACAATTACGATCAACTTTTGGATAAGACGACTCTTTTGCGCAATGTTGTTCATTGCTGTTCGATGATGGCATTCGAGTCAGGTGGAATTATATTTACCAATCATTCTGCCCATTTTTGGCATCACATGGCCAACGCAAATGATGGTCGCTCCACTGACCCAACTACACCAAGTATTTTCAGTGTAAATTTTCCACGAAATGCATTAATCTAACAGAAAGAAACGTTAGGAGGTATTGTTCTAACTTGCTCCAAATAGTTGGCAAGCAATATACATTGTTTAGGGTGATCTTTTACAGAACGGAAAAATTAATAAATGGTTCGCTAATCCTTCGATGGTGATGACTTAATTGATTTAAAAGATTCATATCTGTTTGACATTAGAATAACTCTTGTAATGATTCGAAAACTCGACTTTTAATTCTCTATAGTTTGTAATAGTGTAGTGTAGTTTAGTTAGTGTAGTGTGTAGTTTATAATATTTGAATGTTCAATATTTTATTCTGTATAAAATGATTGTTTTGCGGTGATGAACGAGGGAACGAGACCACGAATAATCTGAAACGTGAAAATTAGGTTACGGTCACCATAGATATTACAATTCTTGTGTCATCTCATAAATATCTAAATATAGCGCCAGTGAGTGGTTATTGTTGTCGTTGGGATTCACCACGACGAAGTTTTGCTGTGTTCCAAATGGAACGCGTAACTATTGTTAATGATCTCATCTGTCTAAGACTGCCCTCTTCATCATACCAAATAATCGACCATAAACATATAAAAAATCATCAAAATCTCAATAAAGACGCTTTTAAAAAGTATACTTTTTTACTAAAAATTACCTGCTTAATTGTGAGATGTATTATAGAAGATGACTCCAAACTCTTTTAATTCATACGCACACATCAGCTTGTCTACGAATATCAGTAATGTATATAATTTGTAGAAACGTTTATTTGCATTGGTGCATGCGTCAGGTCTTATTGCATCGCGAGGTCACCGTTTGATTGAGAATTTTTATTCAGATACAAAATGTCGAATAACGAATAAATACAAGTTGCGATCTGAATTATAAAACCAAAATAAGTATCACTCTGAACGATTCACGGGTATTTAAATAATTTGTATGCTTAGAAATGTTGTTGAATTTTCTGTAATAATTTTCTGATCAAGAATTTCTGAGTTATTATTTTATAGATTCGTAAATAATGTTGATCTCGTCGATGATCGCACACGTCTATTAAAAGAACCGCGCGCAGATTGCGTCAAGTCTCTTACCAGTCACATTATGCATTGTTTGCAATTTGATTCATATAAATAAAATGAATCAAACTAGCGCCGTGAGTAATCGTCCGCTGTTTGCACTGGAAACATAGCAGCGAAAGTAAGACAAACACGCTGGGACGAAAGTGTTTCTAAAATAGACAGATACGAGTAATGCGAGTTACTCGATAAACGATTGGAATTTAGACTGGAATATTTAAATTTGTATTATGGTAAAAACGTGTAGAGAATTTGAAAGTATTGAACTATATGATCGTCAGATGTTGATACTTCGCGGAAACTATTTTTGATATTTCTTTCTGATCGTGTTTTCTCGATATTCAAATATTAAGTGACAAATTTAAATGACTATTTTTCTAAGGCTAATTTCTTAAAAAATAAATGGATCTTTATGCTTTTATTTAAATTTAACTGCGATATTTATTACTCTTTTTTGTTTTACAGATAAACGAAAATGGCTTCTCTCACGAGACTCTCTATCATCAAGTTCTTAGAACTGGTAAGTAGTACAACAACTGCCAAAATTACCATTATATTTACGTTATTGTGCAGTCAATATTAAGCGTTTTATCGTTCTATAAATACTCAGTCGTCAATATTAAATAATTAACAAGAATTAACATTCGATAGTCGTTAGTCTCATAAAATTCAAAGTCGTAACGACTCAAGTTGTTCAATTTTCAATTCAATCTTGTTGACAATTTTCTCGGATCGAGCCAAGAATAATTTTACTCTGTTTGTTGGTGTCCATGTCACGCTCCTCTGGAGAGTGAGATAAATCAGCACCAAACGTCGAAATCTGATGAACAAAGTGGGTAAACTGAACACGAACGCCTTCACCAGCTAGTCTACCAGAATGGAAAATGACATAATAGCTGGTGATTGCTACGTGAGAGATTCTCTTCTTGTTAGGGTCGCACCTCAGACAGGAAGACAATCACTATCCAAGTTAGGATTCTATAGACACGCGCACAATCCATTGTGATCTTGAAAATCGACCATTCTTTAGTCCTCCTATTTTCAGCGATGACTTCAAACAATTTGCTTCTTTTATCTTCGTTGTGCTAATATTTGATTTCAAAATTAAGATTATTAATATTTATGAGAATAGGATTTACTTTGAGTATTCTTTATCTGACTTTGATAATTATTATTAATAGTATGCAATAACGGAAAGGCAGGTGTATCTTCTGCGTACTTATCAACAGCAAGCAAATATTGCTGAATTTTAAATATATTTGTAATTTTGCACTTACAAAAATTGGAAAATCAGTGTGTACATCTTGCAGAACCTGAGAACTGCGCTTAGTGATAATTGCCTGAGGCATACACACGTTTGTGCCAATGAGTTAGAATATTTAGACTAAGAATTCTTCAGAAATGATCCATGCTCATCAATATTCAAAGACTTGTAACAAAAGAAAAGTTTCTTAAGTTTCTGAGAAAAGTATACATTCCTTTCGATTCGTGTTTAGGAGGAACGCCATGTTTCCAGTTTCCCAAAAGTTCGATACCACCTTGCATTTTCTTAAAGTGTAGCATTTTAAAATTTCTGTCCTAAAATATAAGGGAACTAGGCAATATCACGAAAGGTATAACTTTTTTTTGTTGAGCGTGCCGTGACGCTCCAGCTAGTCCACCCTAAACTTTAAACGCGTTTCTCTCGAAACCGGTTTTTTCATACCGGTGGATAACTATTCTCGGAAACTAGGTATCCCATTGGCTTGAAATTTGAACCGTGTGTTCACAATAACATTTTTTATTGCAACGTTTGTCATAATGTGATCAAGTGATGGTCACTCAATCAGACAAACTATTGTTCCCCCGAGGAATGCACTATAAATCAGATAACAAACTTGGTAGCTTGACGTAACGTAACGTTAGTAGACAATTAATTAACAATGCCGCGCGTATCGTGGCGAAGAGAGCGCTGGCTCGTGCTCTTAACGTGTTATGAATGTTAATAACATTAAAAATGATGGAAGAATACTTTCTGCCCATAACTGGTGTCTGTATGATCGATACGTCGAGGAATGGACTGGATTCGTAGTCAAAACTTCCTAACCATTTCCTCGAAATAGATTGAAGTTCGTAACTGGAACGCAATAGGTGAATGTTAATGCGTTATTTATGGTTACATCGATGGAGTCGCTGTACTTGTTCCGACGGCCCAGTTTCGCGCTGCTAGCATTCCTATTTAGGGAAACCACTATTTTTATGCTTCAACAATTTTGTAACGTTAATTGCGAGCAACAAGTCACACGTAAACCGACTCGAAATGATATATTCTTGGAGAATTGCAAAATAGTGTGTACCCTATTTGACGAGTACTGTGTCGAGTAATTAAATGTTATTAAAAAGAATACATGGCTGTTCGGAGAAGTTGTCTATCGATAACGGTGCACGTTTACTCACTTTCGATTAAATTTATCATTTTGATAGCATGTTTTGCAGTGATTCTGATTCTTTAAGTTTTATGATAGAGTATCACAGATGCGGATGAGTCAGGCATACAATAATTTGTCTCTCCGATTAATATATTCAGATACATCAAGCATGCGCGTGTGTCAAAGATAGCGTTATCGCCTAAGCAGGGACTGGAGCATTTACTCATCCAGTTATGTTCTTGGAATAAAAGTTTATTAGTCATTCGTAAATGAAATGTTCAATTTTCCTTTGAGTGATCAAATCGTTCGATTAGGCGGGTTTTAGTTATTATAAGAAACGAGATTGTAATTTACTTCATTTAAAAAATTCTCTTCTGCTAATTCTAATTTGGATCGCCTAGCGATAGGCAACCCTCCGTACACCCCAGTTGCAACCTCACGCGCGCGAAGGGGCACTATTAGACAAAGTTTCTAATAACGCTGCGTGGCAGCAAAATTACACGTTTGTATCTAATAAATATTTTTTATAACTAATTTCAGCTAATAGTATGCGTCCTCATAGGACTGCATTACCATTCCTTCAAAGCTGGAGTTGTGCACACTGCAATGATCACGATGGGTACCTTTGGCGGTTATCTAATTATTCTCGTGGGATTATTCGCTGGTAGCCTAATGGGAACGCCAGTTAATCGTCGCGTGGTACGTATCGAGCGAATCAGACATCAAATTAAGTGTGTTCGCTATATACCACGTTCTCTTTCATATATTAGATTCGACATGATCGCTATCTCAATTAAAGTGTAAAGCATAAGTGTTAAAAAATTGAGAATGATTAGCAAGAATATTGTTTATTATGTATGTAATAACACCTAAACGTTTCCAGACCAACCAGAGTTAAGGTCGATTCAGACTATACGACACGGACCGGCAACGACGCGACAAAACATTAAAACACGCGTTTCAATGGAACTATTCACACTTAACAGACACCGACCTGAACGTTCCGTCAACGGGAATAGTGTGAATAGTTCCATTAAAACGCGTGTTTTAATGTTTTGTCGTGTCGTTGCAGGAACGTGACGGTTCGTGTCGTATAATCCGAATCGACCTTTACGTTCTGCTAATTCTAAATTGGTACCCCTAGCGATAGGCAACCCTCCGTGCGCGGTAGCTGCAACCTCACGCGCGCGAAGGGGCACTATTCTGTTACATAAGGTTTCAAATAAGGCTACTTGAACGAAAATTCTTTCTTAATTCAAATCAGATCTATTTCGAATCTGCCAATAATGTGTTTTATCTAGTGTAATTAGAAGATAACTCACGAAAATTTCATTTTCGCAGGATCTCTTTTTCGCTCTGATTGGCTGCGCCCTGTTCATCGTTGCTGGCGCTTTGAACATCGAACTCTTCCAGAACATGTACAGGAGCTCGTTCCGCGACACAGGACTCGCTAAAGGATCCATCAGCATAATCGAGGGGGCAATATTCCTCGTGGACGCGTTTCTCACGTTCCGAGGGGAGGCCTAAAAATAAAAAAACATTATTTTTAAGTAATATACCACGAACCGCACAAACGTTATTCGTTCTCAATCAGTGCAATCACATTCCGCGATAACAAGCTGGCGGACGTTTAATTAAAAAAAAAAGTAAATATAAATATATACTGCCAAAGAGGAGTTAAGAGGAATTTTTTAATAATTTTATCAGATTCATCGTCATAAACAAAAACCGTTTTGAAGTTTGGATACGAAATTAAATAGATGAACATGCTTTAATTCGTTTCATAATTATTTATAAACGAACTAATTTTAATATAGTGACCAGAACCACAGATTTTATTAAATTGATAATTAATATTGTATAATAATCAATGTACAACTATTTATTGCTCTAGTATATCTTGGGAATTGTGTCGGATACGAATAGTTTAGAGTTTTCAGAATCGCAAACGTACGAGTACCTTTTTTCCAAAGAATATCTTTCCTGAAATATTTTTTCGAGTAAATATTGGACGAGAAAGTACAAATAGTATTTACAGCTTTTCAAGAGCGTAATATAGAAACTGTATCGAAATGTTTTTCTGGAATGTGCGATAGTTCCCCTCTAACGTAAGGCCAGTGAAAGTTATAATCGTTATTAGTGCACATAAATTAAGCAACGATCGCGCTCTACTCGTACACTGCATAAAGACGAAACAACGGTTTTCGCGAAGAACTAACATTTCTTTTTTTTTGTCTATCGTGTCATATCGTAACTCGCTTCTCACGTTTATCGCGATTTATTTGTTAATTTATACATTTCTCAGTATTTTAAGTTCGAAAGATAAATATATAATAAATGTAATCATCTATTCCCTTTAGATTTTTATAATTGCCTCGAATATTTTATAACAGAATATTGTAAATGTTATCGTGCAATATATGTACCTGCATACAGTTACGCAAAATAAATCGTTCTCTTTAGTTTTTTAAATGAAGTTTTATTACATTTCCGACGAAATTTGATTAGAAAAATTATAATATTTTACGTACATACTGAATAAATTTAATTGTCAAGAAAAAGAAAATACAAGCGAACGCTGATATTTGATCACCACTGAATACGATATGTAAGGTTCTTCGATACTTGTCGATCAAATTGATTCAAACGTGTCTACTAGTCTATACAATATCATATAAAACATGCATTTTACCTTCGAAGTAGACTCTTATCTTCTCCCAATAATAATTATAATCGGTGTCTTCACGAATCACACTAGAATTTCACCGTAAAACTTAAAATTAACTGTAAAATTGTAGAGAAGTTACAACCTCACAAACGTCCGACGTGCCGCGCAATGGCTTCGATATCTCGCGAGTTTCGAGACCGCGCAAGAAACGACTCGAGTCGATACAGTCGGTAAGGTCGATCAGCTGCAACAGTCGATCGTGCATGGTTGCGTGTGTGCGGATTGCACCGCCGCTTCGAGCAGCAGCTTTATTTACTAATTAGAGTGTCGATGTGCAGTAGGAAGCGTTAAATGTGCGTGAAAATGTCGAATCCGGGCGGTAGTAGGAGGAACGGGGCCATGAAGATTCGTTTGACGAGTGAGTTTATCAGGAAATAACAAACGAGTTCTACCCGTGAGAGGAAAAGTCGGCCGATAGCCAACACGCGTTGCAGATTCTTTCCGTGTCTTGTATTTGTTGTGTGTTCGTTAATATGGCACCGTCGTAAACCTTATGGAGGCTTGTACCCCGTGAAACGTCAGTTCAACCTTTGCGGATATCGGCTACCATTCGTTCTGTCTAACACGAAGAAGATACGCAAAAATGGTTTCACTAGGGTTTTCGTCCTTTGGTTATGGCAACTCCCTATCGGAGGTCAAGACCCCACCGTGAGCACTCCGGGAGACCGTAGACCGAACGACGTGAATTTTTGTGAACTTGTCACGCCCGCATCGCCTCTCCTTTAACATTTAACACTTCACGGAGGGTTACGATCGTTGGAAGCATTTTTCAGTTTAAAATTATTCGGTGTTGATTGATTCAATGAGGATCGTAGCCGAGATCAAATCGAATGTGAATAGGCCCAATTAACAAATGTCAGACGCCTAGTACCGATGCGCGAGCCTAAATTGTTTCCTTCGAACATGCGTTGTTAATATTTCGCTACTTTTCAAACCCCAAACTAAGTCGTATTTAGAAAAGTTCGCGACACTCCATTGTACACGAGAATCACAATAAAAAAAATCACCCCGTTTTCTTATCTAAACCGGTTACAACGAGGATTATTATTTAATGTCATCCTCTACGAAGACAAAAATCACCGGTGAAGGCAATGAATGACAGGAAAAAGGAATTTTTTAAAATTGACGTTTATGTGTAGTTGTGATATTTGTAGGCTTTTAAAGAATTATAGTAGACTCCCTCTCAACTGGGTGAATGGATGGCCTGTAAACAGATAATATTTATTGAATATCAGTGGGTTATGGAACGCTTGCTTAGATGAGGTAGTTTTGTATAAAAAAAAGAGAACCGGATAAGTGGGAGTCTACTGCATATTTATGAAATTATTTTGCTTCTAAGCTACTTATTTATTTGTTACATCACTTTCTTTATGATTGTTATATGCACTGTAAAAGTATACTGATAAAGATTAAGCTTGTAATTTCATTATATGAATAAACAAAAATTAATTTAATTTGCTTGCTTTTAAAATCATTAGCAATTATTTTTTTATATAAATTTCATTGTATAAATTTTGCAGTTTTATGTGCCCGTAATCTTGCGAGAAAAGATCTGTTTCGTGAGTATCTTTTGTTTGAAGATGAGACAAAATCTGTAGAAAACTGGTTAACCACATAAGATTTATTTTAGGGCTACCGGATCCTTTTGCTAAAATCACAGTTGATGGCTCAGGCCAGTGTCATAGTACGGATACATGCAAGGCAACACTAGATCCTAAATGGAATCAGCATTATGATTTGTAATTATTTCATAATTAGAAGTAGGAGTACATTTCTATACATAAGAAAAATATGTTGATTCTTAATTATTTTTACAGATACATTGGAAAGAATGATGGCATTACAATATCAGTGTGGAATCATAAAAAAATTCATAAAAAGAAAGGTGCAGGATTTCTGGGATGTGTACGAATATTATCCATTACAATTCAAAGACTCAAGGATACAGGATGTAAGTATTGTTTCATGTTGCAATGCAAAGTACTGAACAGAGATGGACAAAATGTAATTACTTTCAAAATGTATAATTATCAAACTCGTATATTTTGTAGATCAACGATTAGATCTTTGCAAAGCACATTCAGATGACACAGATGTGGTTAAAGGACAAATTGTTATATCTCTGTTATCACGGGATGGTCATAACGGTGCTGTGAGTAATACAGTTGGTCACAATGCTGTAGTAGATGTCCTTGGAGATCTTAGTTGTCCAACAGATTTACCAGATGGATGGGAAGAGAGAAGAACTCAGAGTGGACGACTTTACTATGTTAATCATTATACGAGAACTACGCAGTGGATTCGTCCGAATGCTCGGTAAATTTTGTTTACAGAAAAATTGTAAACTCCTAACATAAAATTTACTTATAGTTTTATTTTTATAATAGGCCTAGCAATGGTATTATACCAACTACGCCTGAGCCACCGCCGCTTCCTTTTTCCGAATCTACTTCTCCCAGTGGCAGTGGGAGTCCTCCCAATTTAACAACAGAAAGTCCTACAAGATATACACCTGAATGGAACGGAGAAGGAACGCCTAGTAGGACGCCTAGCAGAGATAGTTCTGCTTCAAATACACCGAGAAATACACCTACTCAACAACAAAATAGAAATCAACAGAATCAACATAATACAAGAAACATGACACCAGCGTCGATTAGAGAGCGGCGTTCTGTTAGAGTAACCGATGAACAGAATGGTAATCAAAGTGGAAATGTTAGACCAGATCGTAGCATCAATAGTGGTCAACCACGTAGGCCTAATCGAAGTAATAGAAATAGAAACAGTGTAATACCGAATAATGAGAGGAGATATGATCCTCCGCAACCACCAGATTTACCTAGAGGCTATGGTACGAATTAAATTATTAATCTCAGAATAATATGTATAAAAAAAAGATACTTTTTTAGTCAATTTTACAAGCACATTACGTTTGAAATATTGATTAATATTTAAGTTACAAAAGCTACCTCGCTAATCGATTAATGATACATGGTAAATTTATACTTTATAGAAATGAGGAAAACGCAACAAGGACAAGTATATTTTTATCATGTACCAACTGGTACGTCTACATGGCACGATCCTAGAATACCTCGAGATTTACCAGCAAACGAATTGGCAAATGAACTTGGACCATTACCTAGTGGCTGGGAAATGCGACAAACGCAAAGCGGTCGTGTTTATTTTGTGGATCACAATAACAGAACTACACAATTTACTGATCCCAGATTGTCCAGTCAAATTATAAGCAATTTACTAAAGTAAGTTAATAATAAATAAAAATATTCAAATTTATTCCTAAATGTTTCGTTCCTTTTGAATTATAAAATTATTTTTGTTAATAACAGTAGGCGACAAAATAATAGTACAACTAATCAAACAAGTAATTCAAGTAATTCAGCTCCAGCTACAAGTGAAACGTCAGAAGCAGAGACGCCTGCATCACCAAGCATTCAAAGCAATATGGTTCAACAAAGGCCAAGGACAGAAAGTGGAAGTAATAATAATTCGCCGACGTGTAAGTCTAAGTAATATTTCAAAGTATACCAGTATTATCAATGTTGACTGAATCATAATTAAGTGAATCTATTCAATACGATATTTCCGACAAGTATCTTTTTAGTATGTTCTTCAGTAAAGATAATAGCTTCCTTTGTGTTTCATATATTTTTATAATCTAGTGGAAAGTACACCATCGACCCAGAATGCACAGACTGTATCTGAATTGCCAAAGGAACTAATGGATAATGAACTTTTGCCAAAATATAAACGAGATTTAGTAGCAAAGTTAAAGTGTTTGAGAGCAGAATTGAACGCTCTTCAGCCTCAAAGTGGACATTGTAGACTTGAAGTGTCGAGAAATGAAATATTTGAAGTGAGTGTTTAAGTACAGTAATGATTATTTTAACACAAATTTTATAAATATATAATTACTTGTTCAGGAGTCATACAGATTGATAATGAAAATGCGACCAAAAGACATGCGCAAAAGACTTATGGTAAAATTCCGTGGTGAGGAAGGTCTTGACTATGGTGGAGTAGCGCGAGAGTGGTTGTATTTACTATCACACGAAATGTTAAATCCACAATATGGATTATTTCAATATTCAAGAGATGACAATTATACACTTCAAATCAACCCAGATTCAGGAATAAACCCAGAACATTTATCGTACTTCCATTTTGCTGGCAGGATAATAGGAATTGCCGTTTTTCATGGTCATCATATAGATGGCGGTTTCACAACTCCGTTTTACAAAATGTTGCTTAACAAAGCTATAACTCTCACCGATATAGAAGGGGTCGATCCAGAACTACACAGGAGTCTTACATGGATGCTGTAAGTAAACAAAAATATCGAATAAATAAAATTTTCATAAAACATATTGCAAAAATATTTTTATTTTAATAACAGAGAAAACAGTATCGACGGAGTGCTGGATGCTACATTTTCAGTAGAACATAGTAGTTTCGGTGTATTGAAAAACCACGAACTAAAACCAGGCGGTAAAGACATTCCTGTAACTGAAGAAAATAAAAAGGAATATGTCCGGTTATATGTAAACTATCGTTTCATGCGAGGAATCGAGCAACAGTTTCTGGCATTACAAAAGGGATTTCACGAACTAATTCCACCACAACTGTTGAGACCATTTGACGAGAGGGAATTAGAATTGGTTATAGGTGGCTTAGGAACTATCGATATTAACGACTGGAAAATGCACACACGATTGAAACATTGTACACCCGATACGCCGGTAGTAAAATGGTTCTGGCAAATTGTGGAATCTTACGGAGAAGAAATGAGAGCTCGTTTACTTCAGTTTGTTACTGGAAGTTCCAGAGTTCCTCTGCAAGGTTTTAAAGCTCTGCAAGGTAAAAACGTATATCCAATCGAATCGAAATGTTAAAAAGAACTATATGTTAATAATCGTTTTAACATTTTTACAGGATCAACAGGAGCCGCGGGTCCGCGTCTGTTTACGATTCATGCCGTTGACGTGCCTAGTGAAAATTTACCAAAAGCGCATACTTGTTTCAATAGGATAGATATTCCAGAAAGTTATCCCTGTTATCAGAAGATGCTTGATAAACTCACACAAGCAGTTGAAGAAACTTGCGGTTTTGCTGTTGAATAATAGGTAAAATACATATCATCTTATCTTACGTGTAGCGTATATATATATATTCTGTTTTATAGAATCACTGAGACTATACATTTTCATAGCAGGAAATATTCGTCGACAGATTTTTATTGTCGTTAAATTAAAAATTAATGTTCAAAGTACCGGGAGATGATATCTGAGGAGAGTAAGGAAAGAGATTTTCATTGTAAAATGAAAATGATAATACGTAGAATGTCAGTAATGTTTCTGACAATGTTTTTGTACAAATGTCTGGATGGCCTTGATGGTTGTAATGACCGGCAAGTAATTGCCGATTGGTACATCATGTATATGAACACTCTTGTGATTTCCTCACTTCGTCCATGAACATTTAAAATGAAATGGTTCCTCAGAAGTTTTGATTATATTGGCCTCTAACTATTTATTATTCAATGACTGATAGAGATGCGCGAAAATTATACTTTTATTGAGGTACATACTTTGATTGGCCTAAAATTTTGATTTTATTTATATTAACCAAGTTTTCCGTCGTAACTCTAGGATCAATAACTTACTTATAAGATCACCATCAAAGAATTGACTTCATTGTTCAAGGTATGATAGAAAAATCATGCATGCACAAATATGTGTGGAAAATGAATTCTTTCACACAATGAAAAACATTGTTCAATTGTAAAATATATACTCATTACTATCTCACATTAAACGGAAATACCTCCAAAAATAAATCGATAATTTAAGAATCTCAGATCATTTAAAATTCGCGGATGCGTACTATTTAAAATAAATTTCTTGTTATGGGACAACGTATTTCATTCTTGAAAGGTTTCAGTTTCTTTTTAATCGAATGTAGTAGTATCAATATGCACAGTCAATTAATAATTTCGCATTAATTACCTTTCAAATAATAGTTTAGTGACAAGAATATATACTCAAATTCAAACAATTATAATTAGACGTCTGTTGAAAACAGTGCTGGGAATCTAGTATTTTACAGATGTATTATCACAATACGACTCGTGGTGGTTAGGGAGAAAATTCAAAATTTGTATATATATATATATATATATATATATATATATATATATATATATACATATATCATAATCTTAAACGCAAGTGTCAAATATTTTATTTTATATATGTTCTCAATTATCTAACGAAACGTGTTGATTTCATGTCGATGGTCACATCATTGTATACGACGTATATTACAAAAATATCGTTTTTAATTAATTTTTGTTCAAATGGAAATTAATAGGTACGAAGTACTATCATTGAATATAAGGAGGTACGCGTTCTCAGTATTAAAATTTATTTTATCATCGTACGAGTAACACTTGCGTTGAGGAACTTTCGAATAACGCAATCGGCATATTTTGTTATTGCTGCGCAACTCGTGTCGAACGGAATTTATTGTTGCTTGTTTTGTAGCTAATAGCGCCGAATGCGTTAATAAAATGTAAATAATAAAGTTTAATATAAAATTAATAACACAAGCGTATAATGTGTACGCCAAATAGTCGTCTTTGCACGATGAAAACGCGTCGGTTCTAGTATAGGTTAAATCGTGAATCGTGTACATTAGCTTTAATTTAAAGTAGGACACATATTTAAAGAAAGAGTTTATTCGATGAGTTTATGTAAAGTTAGAAAATTTTGATCGAATTTACTCTTTTGTTTTAGGAGTTCACAAAATAATCTATACTTTACTAGTTTTTAGTAGAGTAGAGAAACTTATTTATCGCACGAAATCTTCATGTAGTCTAGCATTTACTTTTATTGTAAAAAATCTAGCGGCTAATAACACGAATCATCATTTCGTATTATTATTGCATTATTGTATGTTATTCTGCACTTAACTGTGATCAAGCATATCTTGAAAAGAGGAGAAACAGTGGGAGACAGTTTTTAACAGTTTGTTTTATTATTCTATATACGTATTTGTGTTTCTCATTTTTGTTTTAAATAACAAACCTTTATATTAATATTTGCTTCGATAATGTCTACTAGTGAAACGTTGTTACACTTTACATTTTTAAGTATCACCCGTTTTCGGTTTTGAAATACGGTCTGATTACTTAGCCTTCGCATTGATGAAGATTTATTATCAATAGACTATCGTTCTCCCTCTTGCATGATACATTAACGAGGCAATCGTTTATATCAGAACAAATTACAACAGTTAACGACGATGATGGTGATAATAATGACTATATATTCGAAAAGTTTCGTAAAACAATGTCAAATGAAATTTATCGAATGATATCGTTAATTTGAAATTATCTAATCACGTTAAACTGTTATCCACATTACTCTTTATTTTTACACTAATTACGTTTGAAGACTTTATTCTAACCTATAACAAGATTCGCATTCATTGTTAATATATACTCTAATGTTCTCAAATTTAAATTAATGGTAGTCGCTATGAAAGTCTCCCACGAGTTTGTTACATTATAAACTTTTTCAATCTATCGCATCTGAGGGGGGGATAAGGGCCTTATTAGTGCCTTGGAGTCGATGTCAATGAGAATAGAACAAAAATTGTATGTCTATTATATTTTGGAATAAAAGTAATATTGCATGTCGTTAAAGAAAAAAAAAACGAAAAAAACATCTCACTAATTCTAAAAAAAAAACGTCTGAAAATGATCACAACGTAAATTTTACTAGTGTATGTGTAGATTATTATAGAACAAATGACCCCGAAGTTGGAATACAACTAGAAATGAATTTATGTCACAATGTTGGCAAGCATTGTCAGAAAGTTTTAATTAATTCATAATCCTTAAGTAATTACAAAGTATGGAACACCTTTCTGATTATCTCTTGCTGTTAAATAATTACAAACAATGGCGTAAATAACACATACATATTTTTTAAGTAAATTGATCTACAAGCTAGCTACATACACGAGTAATCGAGGACAAACAAATCAATGTTTACTATTTAAGATATAATTGATTGCGAGTAAAATAGGTACTTTCAGCTATGTATTATTATAAGTGCAATTGAATTCGATTGTTCGTGCACGGCGTGGATCGTAACACAATAACGTGGAAACTGTTTCGTACAATATTTTAACTGCCCCCCCAATTATAGACATTCAGCAGGAGACAATATTAAATAATGAATTAAGATAAAGGGTACAAAAATTAGAAAATGATTTTGAATACATATCATGTAACGTAATTTTCATTGCAACACGAAATTCAGATGCGAAACGTAATTAAGCAGAATAATTATTAATAAAGTACGGGTATAGATGCTCTCTTAAATTGTGCGAACGTTCAACGATTAATAATAATCAGAGTTTTTAATAAACGTATGTGGTGGCCGGATTTCGAATTCCATGTTAAGTACATTGTATACTTGTGCTTGGCAATAATAGAATTTTACTCTACCAAATAGCAGGATATTTTGCAAATATTTATCGACACTCATAAAAAAATGCATTTCGATAATTGGAGGTAAATATTTCTTTTCGTCGAAAAGCGACAAATGAAAACAAATATGAATGCACATTAACAGAAATAAGGAATCGTTTATTCGATAATACATGGATATTTAGGATTTATTTATCGAGGTATGCGTGGAAATTATGTAAAATTGCGAATATGTTACTACACTGCAATTATTTTATTATTATTATTGCTATTGTAATCGTTGTTATTATCATTATTGCGCAGGACCTTCGAAATATAATTGTATATACATCTTTTCCTTTTGTATTTTGGATGAAATGTATATTTTAATAAAATATCCAAAGTATGAACTTTTTTAATCTTGTCTTCATATTACACTATATATATACAGGGTGTCCCAAAAATATTGGAGTTCCTTGAAAGGGGTGGTTCGGGAGGTGATTTGAAACAACTTTTTCCTTTGCGAAAATGTCGGATGGGGC